>NC_071092.1:22798970-23098970 GCF_027358695.1 Spea bombifrons | reverse complement strand
ATACAGGAAGTCATCATTTAAAAGCTGCCTTTGTGTTTACTCGGTTATCTTTGCCTTATATTAAAATTAGTTTAATGATTTAAAACATTTAAGTGTGACAATTATGCAAAAACAGAAGAAACCAGGAAGGTGCAAATACTTTTTCACAGCACCGTATCAGCAATTAGCTCAGGAGCATTGTGGTGCCAGATCTTCTAAGGCCAAGCCCTATAGCAAGGTTGGCTGTCACATGGCAGGGGGATGTGAGGCAACACGGTGCTCCTAATGCCAGATCTATACAGGTAGGGGCAAGTCTGTGTTTATTTCTGGAAGTCCAGATCAACTTTGGTCCTATGAATTATCAGCCAGGGCTGGCCTTAGGGTATACAATGATTAATGTTTGTTTTGATTTTCATTGCATTGGCCAAGAAGTTGGACAATATCCAGGCTCTTTCCATTTTTAAAATTTATTTTTCAAACATTTGTACGGATCCCCAAAAACGAGGGAGATTCCCGACGAAACCAACCAAAACCAATTGCAACACCAACAAAATTTTGTTAAATTCGTTCATTCGTTTGCCAGCTATAGATGAGCGATTTCTCCTTGTCACACATTTTTGGGGATAGTTGCCAGTAATTACAAAATTTTGCTTCATCTATGGGCAGGCCCGGACTGGCCATCGGGCACACCGGGCATTTGCCCGGTGGGCCGGGCCACGGCAGGGCCGCATTGACTTTAGGGGCTGATGGAGCTGCAGCTCCAGGCCCCTAACCTACCTACGGCCGCAGTAACGCAGGGCATAAGGGGCACCTGCCCCTTAAGCCCGCCGCAACTGCGACCGGGTCCGCCACTCTAAGGGGCCGGGAAGTCCCCACCAAGGCCGGCCTTACGGGTCTGCGGCCGCACAGGGTTTAAATTAAAACATCGGAGGTTTTTTTAACTTTATTTAACATCCTCCATGTTAAATAAAGTTTTTTTTAACTTTATTTAACATGGAGGATGTTAAATAAAATTGAAAAAAAAAACCCCGATGTTTTAATTTAAACCCTGTGCGGCCACAGACCCCTAAGGCCGGCCCTGGTGGGGGCTTCCCGGCCTCTTAGAGCAGGGCGCCACACTCCAGGGGGCGCGACGGGGGGCGGTCCGCACCGGGTGCCGCCAATTTGCGGCACCCGGCACTCCTCCAGAGACGGACAGTAATGTCCGCCGCTGGAGGAGCAGGCTCGCAAGGGAGCGGTATCGGAGGTCTTTAACAGACCGCCGGTTCCCTTGAGTGATTTTAAGCCGGGTTCAACCCGGCTTAAAATCACTCAAGGGAGCCGGAGGTCTGTTAAAGACCTCCGATACCGCTCCCTTGTGATCTGCGCGACAACAGCTGTTGTGCGCCGGGGTTTGCTGTCAGATCCCGGCGCACAACACTGAAGCCGCGCCCACCGACCCGGTGACCCGGAAGAAGACAGAGAAGACAGAAGAACTGAAGAAGAGGAGGAAAAGGAGCTGTAAGGAGAAAAGAGGAAAGGTAGGAAAACATTCAGTGAGAGTGGATTGGTGTATATATGTGTGGATTGGTGTATATATGTGTGGATTGGTATATATGTGTGGTTTGGTATATATGTGTGGATTAGTATATATGTGTTGATTAGTATATATGTGTGGATTGGTATATATGTGTGGATTGGTGTATATGTGTGGATTGGTGTATATGTGTGGATTGGTGTATATGTGTGGATTGGTATATATGTGTGGATTGGTATATATGTGTGGATTGGTATGTGTGTGGATTGGTGTATGTGTGTGGATTGGTATATGTGTGTGGATTGGTATACGTGTGGATTGGTATACGTGTGGATTGGTATACATGTGGATTGGTATGTGTGTGGATTGGTATACGTGTGGATTGGTATATATATGTGGATTGGTATAGGTGTGGATTGGTATGTGTGTGGATTAGTGGATTGGTGTATACGTGTGGATTGGTATATATGTGTGGATTGGTATATATGTGTGGATTGGTATATATGTGTGGATTGGTAAGTGCGTGAGAGTGATGGGTGTTATGCTGTACCATTTCCAATGTCTTTTTCATGATCTAATTATGCTCTAAAAGTACATCATAACTCCCATCACTCTATACTGTTCCATACAGTGGCAGAGCTGGGAGGCAGAGGCCTTGCACCCCCACCACAGGACTCCTGAAAGGTAAGTGAACTTCAAAGAGGGAGATGGTAGATAGTTAGGAGGGGGTAGTTGCGGCAGGCTTAAGGGGCTCTGCGTTAATGCGGCCATATAGGACCAGTCAGTCCAGTCCTGACTGGACCTATTTTAAGGTGGGGGCCTGGAGCTGCAGCTCCATCAGCCCCTAAGTCAATCCTGCCCTGGCACAGGCGCGGTCGCTGTTGCTGCTTCCTCCGGCAACAAGGTAAGTAGGGTGAGGGAGGGGGGTGCAGTGAGAAGGGGCAGAGGGGGGTTAGATAGTGAGAAAGGGGGAGAGGGGATAGATAGAGGCGGTACATATTGAGAAGTGGGGAAGGGGGTTACATAGTGAAAAGGGGGAACATAGTGAGAAGGGGCAGATAAGATGAAGAGAGGGGCTAGTGTGAATGCGTATGAGAATGAATGAATAAATGTGTGGATGAATTGTGTGAATGCGTATGACAATGAATTCATGTGAGGATGAATTGCTTGAATGATTTGTGAGACTGCATTAATGAATGTGTTAATGATTTGTGTGAATGATTTAATGCAAAGATGGTACGGGTGGGCTTTAACAATAAATAAATAAATAAATATGGGCTGCTCAGGCTTAAATGCCCGGGCCTATTTTTTGTCCCAGTCCGGGCCTGTCTATGGGCATACCAGCTTAAACAAGTTATCATTAGCATTTTCATCATTTTTCAGATTGTCATCTCAGACAACTCTAAAATTAAACATTTTATAATAGCTTTTTTTCCTACGAAGACGAACACGGAGACAAACACGAAGAGATGTCTAGTAGGATGTAACTTCCTGATAGCTTTATAGCCCATACCCTAGATTACTTGTGGCATCCTGAATAGAGAGAGCGTATGCTTCTCAAGACCTTAGTGTCAAGCTGCAGAAGTTGAGAAGTTTGCAAACCTTTGATATATTGAATACCTACCCAGTGTATAGGAGCTGAAACACAACTCTCCTGCAAACTCTTTTGTGAACTCCCTCTTTAGTAAATAGACCCTATTTTGTTTGTACATTCACACTTGATATGTATAATACTCACATTTTGTCCCTTTTTTGTGACACTTAGTAGTCGAGTGTATATTATACATAAGAACAAAATAGCAAGACACTCTATATCATTTTCCTTAAAATGTAGTTCTGAGTTAAGTCTTATGTGGTTGACAAACCGGGCTTAGGATGATAACATACATATATGATATGAGGTAGGAATCTCCCCACCTTGCAATTGCTTAAGTCCTAGTTACTATTACAATTAGGTTATTTACTATCATAATTAAGGATATCTGTAGAAATTACTAAAACCTGCAAATATTGCCAAGTTAATTTATTAGCTTAAGAGCAGTGTAATCTTTACCTAATGTATGAGTCTTAAGACTGTCAATTCTAGGTTTGTTATACCCATTCAATGGATGTAATGTAAGAAGTGCAATCTTAATTGATGCTACGATACAAATAAACATGTCAAGTGTTACATATTAACATTGTCCACTAGGTGTCAGAATAAGCTAATATTTGAACTAAAAACATGGGCTGAACAGTAATCACACATGACAAGTATTCATTTAATGTTTCCAAAAATACCAGCAGATTCCATTTTCATATATGTGTGTGTGTGTATGTCATATACAGTATCTCACAAAAGTGATTACACCCCCACATTTTTGTAAACATTTTATTATATCTTTTCATGTGACAACACTGAAGAAATGACACTCTGCTACAATGTAAAGTAGTGAGTGTACAGCCTGTATAACAGTGTAGATTTGCTGTCCCCTCAAAAAAACTCAACACAACACGGCCATTAATGTCTAAACCTTGGCAACAAAAGTAAGTACACCCCTAAGTGGAAATGTCTAAATTGGGCCCAATTAGCCATTTCCCCTCCACGGTGTCATGTGACTCGTTAGTGTTACAAGGTCTCAAGTGTGAATGGGGAGCAGGTGTGTTAAATTTAGTGTTATCGCTCTCACACTATCTCATACTGGTCACTGGACGTTCAACGTGGCACCTCATGAAAAAAAGAATTGCTGCTCTACATAAAGATGGCCTAGGCTATAAGAAGATTCCAAAGATTCTGAAACTGAGCTACAGCATGGTGGGCAAGACCATACAGCGGTTTCACAGGACAGGCTCCACTCAGAACAGGCCCCGCCATGGTCCACCAAATAAGCTGAGTGCACGTGCTCGGCGTCATATCCAGTGGTTGTCTTTGGGAAATAGAGGTACGAGTGCTGCTAGCATTGCTGCAGATGTTGAAGGTGTGGGGGGGGGGGGTCAGCCAGTCAGTGCTCAGACCATATGCCGCAGAAAGAAGCCTCTTCTAAAGGTGATGCACAAGAAAGCCCGCAAACAGTTTGCTAAAGACAAGCAGGATTACTGGAACCATGTCCTGAGACCAAGATAAACTTATTTAGTTGAGATGGTGTCACGCATGTGTGGTGACAACGAGGTGAGGAGTACAAAGACAAGTGTGTCTTGCCTACAGTCAAGCATGGTGGTGGGAGTGTCATGGTCTGGGCCTGCATGAGTGCTGCCGGCACTGGGGAGCTACAGTTCATTGAGGCAACCATGAATGCCAACATGTACTGTGACACACTGAAGCAGAGCATGATCCCCTCCCTTCGGGGACTGAGCCACAGGGCAGTATTCCATCATAACAACCCCAAACACAACTCCAAGATGACCACTGCCTTGCTAAAGAAGCTGAGGGTAGAGGTGATGGGTTAGCCAAGCATTTCTCCAGACCTAAACCCTATTGAGCATCTGTGGGGCATCCTTAAACAGAAGGTGGGGGAGCGCAAGGTCTTCAGTGGCAACCTGTGAAGCTCTGGTGAACTCCATGCCCAAGAGGGTTAAGGCAGTGCTGGAAAATAATGGTGGCCACACAAAATATTGACACTTTGGGCCCAATTTGGACATTTCCACCTTAGGGGTGTACTCACTTTTGCTGCCAAGGTTTAGACATTACTGGCCGTGTGTTGAGTTATTTTTAAGGGAACAGTAAATTTACACTGTTCTACAGGCTAGACACTCACTACTTTACATTGTGGCAGAGTGTCATTTCTTCAGTGTTGTCACGTGAAAAGATATATTAAAATATTTACAAAAATGTGAGGGGTGTACTCACTTTTGTGAGATACTGTATAAGCACACAGGATATACATATATTTACACTTAGTTTCTCTATCGGAGACTTCTCACAGGCACAACTGATGGGTGATGTGTAAGTGGTCACAACACTCCACATTCATGCCCAGCTATTTAGCGCATGCATTCAAGAGTTGGTCAATGCATTTAACTCTAGCAGCTTGGTTTGGGGTTTATAGTAAAGCCTCCTTTATGTAATATATTGGCTTATCTATTAATTCTAGTTTTGTCACACCCCTTGAATAGATGTACTGTAAGATAAAGTAATTAGATAATAGAGATAATAATGATAATAATAATAATAATAGTGTTTACCTAATAGACTAGAAGTGGACCATGCTATGAAAACAATCAAGATCTTAAAGCATCTAGTGGAACTGACTTATTTAACACTAATAACTCTTCAGAGACCTGTAGCCACCTACACCAGTTAATGTGTTTGAAATGTTACGAAGTGTTTTCGGCTATACTTAAATGGATAATAACAGAAGATGGGTGTACAGCAGATCCAACATACTGCATGCAGATCTCTCTCATTCACAGGCAGTTCCAGTTTGCACGCCTATTGAATATAACAGACCGGATATCCCAAATGAAAAATATTTGAACTCATGTATTTTTACTTCACTGACAGGGTGGTAACCTTGGAATAGCCTTCCAACAGAAGTGGTAGAAGTCAATACAATGAAGGGATTTAAAGCTATTCTGAACATAAGACAAGGCCAAATAAGGTTTGAGGTTTCTATAGCAGGAAAACAGTGGGCAGACTAATTATGCTGAATGGTTGCTGTCTGATATATCAGATAAATCCCTACACTCTTGGTATTCATCAATAAAATTATTAAAAAGAATTAGTGACGATGAGAAGGAGAGTATCAAAATCCTCTATTTATACATGTAGTTTGCTTCATAAACTTGTTTGCATGAGGAGGACTCCTGATGAAGATTCGTTAATTTGTTTGCTACGTTTTGCTGCCATCACATCACATCAACGAGCCTATTTTGGCGCTCGTTGAGGTAAAGTGGGAGGGGGCTATGTGTAACAGGGTGCATATAAATGTCTTATAGGTAGAAGTAGCCACAAACATTGGGGAGATGGTCTCATTGATGGTTATGACTTTGATTGATGGGTCCAACAACCTGCAAAGTTTTTTCCTTACTTTTTTCAATCTGACCAATCAGCATTTACAAGGGGAAGGGACAAGCACAGGCATATGGTTGTAGAGCCCCCATAGCCAGCTAGTTCATGGGAGTCTGGTTAGGGCAGACCAGACCGTATTTCCCATTCACCCTGTACCCCCCAATGAGTTCAGGGTTACTTAGACATAAGAGGGGACTGGGCAGGCTGGTATTGGAGTCTCCAGGAATCCACCGTGTCCCCCTCCAAGACTCAAACATACCCTCAGCCTCAATGGGTCGCTGTGACAAGTGTTGTGCAACAAACGTACTGGGGTAGGATAGACTTGACAAGCTGTACAACTAGTAAATTGTATTTATTTACCGGGACTCTAGCGTAATAATTATGTAATAATTTATTTATGTATTTAAAATAAATTTAGGCTCTAATTCTTGAAGTATGTTGTAATTTTCCTATTAAGTTCTGCCTTAGTGTATACAGTTATATTACCAGGAAAACCTTTTTTTTTTGGCAAAACACAAAACTAGAAGCCATTAATATTGTTGACAAATTCAGCAGGTCTTTTAGTTCCCGAAATACTGTTCCTGAACTGGATTTATGACAGTTGGGCATTTTTGCTGTCATCCAAACCTCTTAATTTGGGACAATGCGAATACAAAATTAGAAAATATTTGTAACAGTTTAGAGAGGGCATGAGACTGTTCATGTGCACAGTGTATTGTAGTTCTTGGAATGCTGTTCTTGAATTGGGCTTAATGAACAACTGTAGTGGGGAAAAATATTCCTTTAAATCCTTTAAATACTAATAACATCAGAGCTGCTGTAAAACGTTAATACAAGGATTTAAGAAATACCTCTTTTGTCCAACTACAACACTCTTCATACAGCCTGCTGTGTGCATCCATATTGAGTAATATCTCGGTCGGATCCGTCCAAAAATGCACATCCCTGTCTGTATGCGACATTCTGCTCATGCACGGTGGCCATTTTGGTTATTAGTGATGGCCATTTTGTGCATGGCTGTTAAATATTCATACACAGAGCCTGAGGCCAAATTCATCTACTCAGCTATTCAGATGAAACAAGGTAACTTTGAATTTGTATAACATATGTTTAACAGAAAAAATATTCCTGCACATATTTATAATAGTAAATTATTAAAAACAAGTCCTTTAGGTGTAACATGGGTGCAGTTGCAATTTATGTAGGTGCAAAGTGTGTGCAGTGGCTAGTCATTTCTTTATCATTATGAGTGCAGAGGAAATTTATGTGGGTCCAATGGCAAGTATTTTTTTTCATTATGGGTGCAGTGGAAATGTATGTGGGTGCAAAGTAGCAAGTAATGCTAGTCAGTTACAAGTATTTTTTTTTTCTCTTGACAGGGTGCTGTGGTTGGAAACACAACTGAAGTCCTATGAGGAATGTTGTGGCTGGATGGCACCTTAGACTCTAGTAGAGGACAGGCACCTCAGACAGGGGACAGGCACCTCAGACAGGGGACAGGCACCTCAGACTTGGATCTGTAGCTGGACTGGCAGGGGGACTGGAGTCCTTCAGGCAAGCCAAATCAGATATCTGGCAGAATGGTCACAAACAAGCTGGGTCAGAACCATAAAATGAATAGGAAGTACATGACCAGGATATAGAGCCATAACAGTAGACTGCTTACACTTCAATGCAAAGGCCCATACTGAAGGGCAGAGCAGGTTTATAAGGGCAGTTAACATGGCTCAGCTGATCAGAAAATTAGTAGCAGGGGGGTTGCAGAGAGGAAAGGGTGGCCACTAGTGGCTGCAGGTAGGCATGACGATAGGTAATTATCTGTGTTATCTTCCAGCTACCCATAAATCTTGGGGGGGGGGCATCATATCTAATTTCTGATTCTGGTGTTTTGTCCTCCATACCCCTCATTTGCAAAGGCTGTCATCATGGGAAGGGATAATCATGTAGATCCTGAAAATATGACATTTAGCGTTATTTACTGCACTGAACAGTAACATTTAGGATTTTAGAAAAGTGACAACCCCATTTTAAAGGAACAATGTCTATCCAGCCTCCTCATGCTTTGCAGATTCTGAATGCGTTTGGCCTGTTTATCCTGTTTCTGCCGATAGGCAAGCATTCACTAGAAGCGCCTGAACATGCTTCTCCAATGCCTATGCACCCGTGCAAGTGTAGCTGATAGGCCTGACAGGAGACTGGATTTAGAAATCTACATTGCTTTGAAATCTATGTTGATGTTCTTTGTTTGGGAAGCTTAAAAGTTTTATAAATATTACCATTTTTATCGTGTGATGTTCTGTGTCCTGCATATAACACAGATATAACTTATTTTATTATCTCAAGGAAATGGAAGGATATGGAAACTTTTTTCATCATAAAACTAAAATGTACTATATTTTTAGCTTTTTAGGCACTAAGATCATATTATCCTATCTTAAAATCACCAAAGTAGCCCACTAAGTTCCTGTCCCGAGGCAGGAAGTGACAGTACAAACCCACTGACAAGATATTGTTTTGAACAGCAAGTGTAAACATTTGCAACTGTCATTAACCACATGGCATCAACTCCCCACTAATTCTCTGAAATGCTAACCAGTGTCTTCCATTACTCATGCTGTATGCTCCTTATAGATATCACAATGCAAATGTAACAAAACTATATATCAGAATGGCTTAATGTATGCAAAACAAAGACAAATACACCTTCAAAAGTTAAATAAATAATAATTGTTTAAAAATGTTCAGGACATTTTGATACTTGACAGGGGTGTTCAGACTATCCAGCGCAGGCACACAAGAGGTACAGTAGAACGAGAAATTCAGATAAATGGAGGGGTGGGGCAATAGGAAAATCTATACTTTTGGTCGCATAACCAAACAGGATGAGTGAAGCTACACATAGATAACTAGTTTGAGGGAAACAGTGCAACCAATCTCATACTACATTGGTGGTAAAAATGAAAACATGCTCCATTATTTCCCCATTTATGCCAAACCAAATAGTAAAAATAACAAAAACAAAATCATTTACTTAAAAGCTCTGCCTTATCCTCACACACATGGGTGGGAGTATACACCATCTAGCATGCTAAGCACATTTAAGAGTGGTTGCATTCTATAATTATGCTAACCAATTAATTATGGGAAGAAAATACAGTCGACACCAGGGCAGGGATATACACATGTATAAAATATGGAACCTTCCTGCTCCTGCTGCATCAGACAAGAGACTATTGCAACATGGGGTGAAATTAGTTCAGGTGAATCAGCATTGGCTATTGGGAACACTGTGTGACTACTAAAACTGATGGCACTTGAGGGCAACATCTTCTGGATGAGGATACTGGAAGCTATGGTCCACAAAAGCTCATAGCCCATTTTTCCACTTAAAAACGCAAAACAAAACCTAGTTATTAAAATTTGCATGTCGATGTATTTATTTTTCATTTTGTTTAACTTTTTTTATGGAGGGACATCTGTGACATCACACGTACTAGTCTTTGAAAGTGAACTGGTTTCAGACAATTTTTCCTGCATTCGGCCAACTAGCAAACTATTTTTTGTGACCTCTTGATGAACTGAGGCATTTAAGTAACTGATTATGGGATTAAAAAGAAAAACAATGTATGTAAAGTGATGTTTTTAAACTGAGTTAAACTAATTAACATATTTTCATTTTTTTGCTTGACATTACTGTAACTTTTAAGGCTGAAGACAAAATGAAACAATAAAAATACGTAAAAAAACAGACATTCTAAGCTCTAAGAAAAGAGGAGCCTCAGGGAAGGAAAGAACAATGGAGGGATTCGAGTCCCAAAGATGGACTGTCTCTATTTAAAGAGGAACACTTGGGTTGCATGCATTAAAGAACATCAGTCTCCAAATCCCTCCTTCTTTGCAAAGTGTTTCTATGTGAAGAACTCTGCAGAGTCACTTGGGTCAAGCTTGTTTTTGGGAGGACTCTACATTGTGGTGGTGTTGGAATTCCTGTTCTGTCCCTCCCTACTTATCAGTAATAGGAGACAGGGAGCTAATTCAACTCAACTATGCACATGGAGGCCTTGCTAGTTTATGGTTTATATCCCAGGAGCAATCTGGCACAAGTATAATGATGCTGACAAGTTCTGTCACCTGTCTCACACATACAATCTACAACAGGGCGAGGATATAAACATGTATATAAAATGGAACCTCCCTGCTCCTAATGCATCAGACAAGAGGCCATTGCAACATGGGGTGAAATTAGTTCAGGTGAATCAGCATTGGCAATTGGGAACCTTTTATGAGTACTAAAACTTAGGCCACCTGCTTCCCATAAACAAGCGTTCATTTTAAAAGGTAACCTAGCACTAGTGTATATGCATGTATATGATTTATTTTGCCTAAGCTTCCCCATTAATAGGCCATCTTGCCACTCTATATTTCAGTGCTAAAGAAGACTGTGCTGCCAAGTAAAAGGATATGATAACTTTTCTTATTTTGGTGGTATCACCAGTGGTGGTCTGCCCTAGAGGGTTGTAGCACCGGTGTCACTATACCAGGGGCAGTTAGGAGATCTGACCCATTTGCACTATGGAGGTCTGTGCCTAGCTGACAATAGTATATTCAAAGAAGGGTTAAATAAAGGACCATGAAAAAATCTGGAAGAGGCTGGACCTTCAGGTGAAACTTAACATTTATTCAACATTTTAAAAGCCCAAATCAGACTGAAAGTCACTTCCAAATTGGTCCTCAGACAAGACGTCAATTATCGCCTAATGCGTTTCGCCCACCATCTTGGGGCTCATCATAACCTCATCATCAGGTCTGGTTAGTAGGGGAGATAGTAATATTGTTATTAGAGATTGAGAATGTAGGTACTGTGGTGGAGATGGAGGAATGGAAAATGAGTTTGATTTGTTCTTGTCATTTAGTTGGAAATTATTTGAAATACAAAGTTTTCATGTTACTGATATCATTATGTTTTGTTTATTTATAACATAGCCTTACTTCTTATTTTCAACAGAGTGATGTAAGACTAAGACAACCTAATTCTTTTGTACTGACAACCAGGTAAAGGTTTAAAGCTGGAGAACATTAACACTAACATTAGTGCAGCACTGTTAGAGATTCAAATATGCTCATCAAAACTCATCAGGCTGTGCCATCATTTTGCAAGAATGGGATTTAGAGGGACACTCCAGCCATTTAATGGCTTAAATGCATAAGGTGGCTGAGAGTTCCCTATACATTTTTTGTCCCCTTTGCAAATGCATGGAGGGATTCTGCAGAAACCCCCTATATGTATTTGCCCACCCTAGCTATTTGCTGTTTAGGAGATCTGTTCGTCCAAACACATTGCATGGCATGGCATATACAATCAGCCCCAGGGCTTTAAACAGCCCTTACTTTGGGCTAAATTAATGTATACGAAAGTACTTACAATGTAATTTCATATGCATTAATTGGTGCCCTCCAACACTTTACATTTACAGAAGTTCAAGTATCGAAATGGTGTATTTTCTGCTCGTTTTTGCTCCTGGGATTTAAAAGTTAGGGGGCGCTTCTTGGTTTAATCACATCTATATGTTTTCTGTAAATTGTCATAATTTAAATTGTCTCTGCAAGTTGATTGCCCCAAAGACAGAGATGCCAATCAGAATACAACTTTTATTTCCTGTACTTTTTGTGTATATTTCTCCTCATCCGCTTACTCTGAAACACAGGATATCTTGCTCACATAGGCAAATAAACAAGCTCTGAAGCATTTGTTGAGTTTTCATGGTGCGAATGAGCCTATTGGTCGCCTGCAGGGTCTTCTTCTGGCATCAACCAATTGGTTGATGCCAGAGGAGGTCCCTGCAGGCGACCAATAGGCTCACTCGCACTGCCCTTTAACCCCTACGGATTTCCTCTTCCGTCAGCTCCTGCGATGTCGCGAAGATAAGGTAGGCTAGATGGGGACGGGACCAGGGAGATTAGTAGACGAAGACGATCACGAAGATTCTTTGTGTTGTGTGTCTTCGTCTTCATCTACGTTTTACCGCCGCTATCTTCCTTTCCTCATGTCTTTGGAACGAACACAAAAACATACTCTTCATGTTCGTTTTCATGTTCGCCCGAAGACGAATGCACAAGTCTACTTAAGAGTATATGCAGGTTTCATAAATAACCTTCTTCTTTGCCAAATTCATAGCAAAAGAGAAAATGTGACCATTGAAAGAAAATATTTCCTATGCAAAATTACCCATACATACCCTATATTCTTATACTATGACAGTGTTCATTCTTTAAGCATCTGGTATTTCTCCGTGACTGTCGGGAAACAAAGTACATATCCGGACACCACGCTGAGAAAAGAGGAAGTAACAGTTCCTCCAAAGTTCCCCTTTACACTGGATCAGCTTTGTAGGTTACCTGGGAGCATTGCAATAAGGTAACCATTATATTTTCAGCTACAAGTTTACAAAGATATATTTGAAATGGGTCTTGACATCAGCAAGAGAACAGATTTGCCACTTTGTTGTCAGGTCATAGACAGGAGGGCTGTAGGAACTCTGTGAAATACTTTAGAATCCATTATGTTAACTGTGCATGCCGAAACTCAAATGAGTTTGTCTTTTTTGACATTAAAAAAAGCAAACAAAGGGTTGGACATTTTGATGACTTTCTTCAGAATTGGCTTTATAGAACGATTTTCCTGTTTGCCAAAATCAAGAACTGAAACTCACTGTAATCAGAACAAAGGTTTCATTCCTCTTTTTTGTTACGCTGATGTGAGGTGTTTGAACATGTTAGTTGTTTATACGAAGGTTTCTCAACATTTGGTAGTCGTAGCGATCATCTCTTTCTACATAGGAAATTTCAAACATTACTCGAGAAAAAACAAACTCAAATCTTTCTGTATTCATAGAATCATAGAATCTGACAACAGATAAGGACCATTTGGACCATCTATTCTGCCCATTTTCCTAAAGTAAGATTCCGATCTTAATCAGTCATTGATCTTGACTTAGATTCAGGATATATTTATGCCTACCCCATGCATGTTTAAAGTCACAGTTATATAAGTCACATATTTTTCTGTACTTGTACCGTATATAATACATACCCACTAATATACAATACATCCAATTTTGTACATTTTGATAACACATACCCTCTATACCATCATCTTTAAATTTCACTTTATATGATATGTGTCAAAACTCAAAACGCATTTTAAATGTGAATTTAGCCCTGGATGCTTTTCATTTTGTCTTTAACATATCTACAAAATAACTATGGTTAATTCCTTAATTCTTCAACATGTGGTATAAAATCCCCTTTACTTATGGAAATAACAAAAAAACACTCTTTCACTTTCCCTTGACTGAGATTCCTTGGTACAGAATCGTCTTGCGCTACAGTTGAAACTAGTATTATGAAGAGCAAAAATTAAAACATAGAATTGGACTGCAGATAAGAATCATTCGGCCAACTATTTTCATTATGTAAAGACTCAGACCTAAATCAGTCGTTGGCCTTGTCTTAGATGCAGGAAATCTTCATTGTCTTGTGAACATAAAGATTTGTTGAATAAAAACACCAGATCTACAAAACATTGTTACCATAGAAAATGCATAAGAATACCCATAAAGATAGACAGGAACAAACAGTCAGAAAAAAAGGATCTATTAAGAACCAAGTATCTCAATTTCCATGCAATATATATGTTATACCCACAGAACCACCTTATTGTATGACTTGTTTTGTATATTAAAAAACACTTTGATATTTCTAGCCAGTGATTTTACTTGCCTGCAGGGGTATGGCTAGAAACCACATGGCCCAGGTGTAAAAATTGCCCCAGCCCCTGTCACCTTTGCCCTAAAACAGTTTAATATAACAACCATGGAGCGCATATAAATGGGGAGAGAGCAAAAAACAACAATAATAGTGTAATATGAACACACAAATGAAAAATAAAAAAGGGGTTGAGCTTGCTTTATCCAACGTGTTTGTGAGTGGATCTTACAACCCCTTTTTTATTTTTCATTTGTGTGTTCATATTACACTATTATTGTTGTTTTTTTCTCTCTCCCCATTTATATGCGATCCATGGTTGTTATATTGTGTTGCTAAAACATCTTGAGGAAGAGTGTTATTGGAAGCTGCTTTCTTGGGGAGTATTTATTGATATTATATATTTTTTTACGTTTTTTACATTTTCACACGAGGAATTTGGGTTGTTTTTCTCCTAAAACAGTTTATCAAGCCAATTTTAGCCCCCACACAGCTGGTCTGTGCCATATTTGCCCCCACACAGCTTGCCTGTGCCAACTCTTATTCCCCAAAAGCTTGTCAGTGCCCACAAAGAGCTTGTCTGTGCCATCTTTGCCAAACAGCTTGACATTGCCATCAATGCTAACACATACAAACACCTACACACGTTCACATACACATTCATGTTAACACACATGTATACAAACATTCTCATAATAATTCTCTAAAATACATTTATACATACTCCCTCCCTTAGCCTCCCACTCACTAGCTCGCTCTCTCCCTCTCGCACCCCCTTACCTCACCCACAGCTTTCTCTCTGGTGCTTGCACACTGTGCCCACCGCCTCACTTTTAGTCTGACCAGCCCTTTGTAAATGAGTTTGGGCCAGCACAGGGAGGGAGAAGCACACATTATATGACCCTGCGGTAAAAGTGAGGCTGCTCCCACAGTGTGTGAGTGCCAGAAAGTTAAACTGCGGACCCTTGGTGTGTAGGTAGAGCAGCTTTAAATGGGCATACAAATGGTCACAGGAATCTCCCAGGCCCCCTTGAGTGGCAGGTTCAGTCATAGTGGTTGCTACGCTACTGCTTGACTGCTTTGTTCCACGCTCCATTGCCAGATTTTACATCACCCCTATATGTTTTAAGGCTACATTTGTATTATTTATACCCCTGGATAACACCTCTCTCTCCCTCCTCACCCATTATCTTCCCTTATCTTTTATTCACATATATTCTATTTACTGTCAGTATGAATGCATTGTTGCAGCATGTGTATTCTGTGTCCAGACACCCTTTTGGTGCGTGTCTCATTTTCTGTCTGGCTGTCTCTCTCAATAAGACCATTGTTCTGTTACACAGCTGGCTGCTGTGCTGGAATTACACCCGAGGACTGGAGTGGAGTCTAATAAATACCAACTAAGCATAACCTCGGAAGCAGACACCTCAATGTGCTACAGCAAGTTATTTTCCATGTTCTGACGCATGCATAGTGTCAAACATACAGTTACCATACATGTATGTGTGCTTACTCAAAATGCAATAAGGTATACACAACCAGTTTTAACAAAAAATTATGCATACCCCAGTCGTACACACAGTTGTGCTTGTCAATAGTAATAATAAAAAGAAGCAAAGCCTGGTTCAGCTTATATATCTGTTGATTTTTACATAGTTATGTCTATATACAACAGACTCAGGGTGATTTGACGCAATGTCCAATTCACACTATGAACTCCCTAAAGCCGTGCCTCAAAGGCTTAGCGTATCTACCTCAGGGATTTGTTTATTTTACTCATGGGCACGTTCCTTACTGCTGAGGACAGTGAAATACTCTGGCCTAGGCCAACTAGGGATGATGGTCTCATTGAGCTTTATGGCTGTGATTGATGGGTCTAATAGCTTATGGGGTTTTCCCCCTCACTTTTTGTACTCTGGTCAATCAGCATTTACCAGGGGAAAGGACAAGCAAAGACATATAAACTATATGGACAAAAGTATTGGGACACGCCTCTTAATTATTATTACTCATCGGATCGAGTGGTGTGCCACTGCACTCTGGAGCAGTGACATAATGTTCTGTGGAGTGATGAATCATGCTTCTCTGCTTGACAGTCTGAAGGGCATCACAAATGCTCTACTGGATGCATACCTCCCGACATTTCAAAATGTGAAAGAGGGACACTTTTTTTTCTATCGCTCTCGCAGATACAAATACAATTACACTTTACAATGCCGCGCTTGCATCGCTACTTAAAACACGCTACATTTTTGTCACCACAGTCATGCATATTAAAAATAAAGAACACATTGAATTCCCATGAGGCTCAGCCAGACATACTACTTCCATGATGCTGTTAGCTGTGAATTACAATTCCCATGATGCTCAGCCAGCCAGGTGTCTACATGACATTGTGGAAGTTTACCATATTTGCTTGATTATAAGACGACCCTGATTATAAGACGACCCCCCAAAATCTGATTATTAATTTAGGAAAAAAAGAAAAAGCCTGAATATAAGACGACGCTATAGGAAAAAAGTTTTACCAGTAAATGTTAATTAATGTAAACTATTTTTTTTAATAAAAGCTATGATTGAGAACAATATTTCCAACTGCCCCCCAGTTATGCACATCTGCCCCCAGGCTTGTCACTCTGCCCCATAAATGCCTTAAACCCCCTATATGCCACTGTGCCCCATGATATGCCTTTGAAGCCTCTAAATGCCACTGTGCCCCATGATATGCCTTTTAACCCTCTATATGCCACTGTGCCCCATGATATGCCTTTTGACCCCCTATGTGCCACTCTGCCTCCAGAAATGCCTTATACCCCTATATGCCACTCTGGCATTTAGGGGGTTAAAAGGCATATTATGGGGCAGATTGGCATATAGGGAGGTATAAGGCATTTCAGGAGGCAGAGTGGCATATAGAGGGTTAAACGGTATTTCTGGAGTCAGAAATGCCTTATGCCCCCCATTTAACCCCCCCCAAAAAAAACTTCCCGGTGCTTCTGACTTCCGGTGTGTTGTCCAGGCAGCGTGTATGCACTTCGCTTAGGCAACTTCCGCTGCAGCCGGAAGGAGGTGCGGTTAGCAGCGGGGGTTGTCTGTGTCCATCTCGCAGACCTTCCCCGGCTGTCAGAGAGAATTCCTCGGTGAGGGGAACTCTGATCTCTGACAGCCAGGGAAGGTCTGCGCAATGGATGCAGACAACCCCCGCTGCCAACAGCACCTCCTTCCGGCAGCGGAAGTTGTCTATGCGAGTCGCGTAGACGTCTACACACTGCCCCGGCTACACACCAGGGACTCAGAAGCACCAGTAAGTTGGGGGGGGGGACAGGAGGATCCAGGTCCCCTGCAGCGTTGCGGGGATCTGGATCTTAGTCTCATAGTCAGACCTATTTGAGGTCTGATTATAAGACGACCCCGATTATAAGACGAGGGGTATTTTTCAGAGCATTTATGCTGAAAAAAACCTCGTCTTATAATCGAGCAAATACGGTAATTTCACAACTAACACCTGTCATATCATTCTTCATTATCGTTCTTAACTACAATTCACATGAGGCTCAGCCAGACATACTGCTTCCATGATGCTGACTGATTTTTTTTAATAAAAAAAAAAGGCTAATGTTAGCCTCCCTCCCGGGACCCTTACACACTGCCTTCACACACACTTGCCCATAAACACACATAAAAAATGTCTGCTGTTGACTGCTCTTCCAATGATACTCAGTCAGCATTATGGTGGACACCTGGCTGGCTGAGAATCATAGGAATTGTAGTCACTGTCCTTACACACACACACATGCATATACATACACTGCCTTTACACACACATATATACATACACTGCCCTTATACACACATATACACATACACTGCCCTTACACACACCTGCTCATAAACACACATTTACACATAAACTGCCTTTACACACACATATACACGTGCATTGTGCTTACACACACATGTACACATACACTGCCCTTACACACAGTTTACAAATACCTATACTGCCCTTACACACACACAAGCTTACAAACACATACATTCATATACACTGCCATTACACCCCTTTCTCCCCATCTCTTACCTCTTCCACCATCCTTCTTCCTTCATTCTTCATCCTCCATCCTGTGGTGGGAGCGTGAGGCCTGTCACTTCAGACCTCGCTTTACTGCTCCCTCATCACTACGTGCAGGCTATTGCTGCAGAGCGAAGGAATGACATCATATCCCCGTGCTCAGCATTATTTGCCAGCGCGTAGTGATGAGGGAGCAGTAAAGCAAGGTCTGAAGTGACAGACCTTGCGCTCCCTAATGTTGAGCCGACTAGAGGGAGAGCATGATCTCCCAACTAGTCCTGCAGGCTGCAGCTGCTGAACAGCACTGGGCCTGGGCAAACAGACACTGGCACATCATAGGCACATGCAGCTCTGTAGAGCAGGACTGAACTTAAGAAAATTAACAAAAAATGATCACTCAGACTAGGGAAGGAGACAGAGCAGCAGCAGTAGACCTCACTGGTTTATAGATTGAGTGCTGGGTAGCCTAATTTGGGAAAAAATGTGTTCTCTGGGGGTTAAGTATGTTGCCTGTAACAGATAAAACCCTTTCTGGTGGATAGGTATGAAAGCAACGGCTGGGCCACTAAAGAGTGGACTGGCCAGACAACAACTTTCCGGTCTGAATAATGTAGAGGGTCAGGACCAGGAGGTAGTGGCAGTTCCTTAAGATTAGTCTTCACCATCTGCGCAACACAAACCCACAAAGTCCCCATCTCTAACCACCATGTTTGCTGCCCAACAGTAACCACCATTCCTATTTCTACTGCTATGCCTGCCTATGGTCCAATCCACTGCACCAGCATCTTCCTAAAAACTGCCAAAATGTGAGCTGATGTGTGCTGTTCATTCATAACCTCAGCATGGAGTAGGAATGATCTATAACCCTGCTGCCCTTCTGCTCCTGTTCCGCCCCTCTTTTCACCCCATGTGTTTCTGCCTACACCGGCAACGGTGGTCCTGTTGTTATTTGGGTAGCCAACAGTGCACCGTCAGTGAAAAAAAGAAACTCAATATGTTGGAGGTGAAGTGGATGGTTTGTCCAGCAGCCTTGGACAGCTCGGCCTTCAACAATGACATAGAAAACTCGTGAAGGGAGGGCACTACAGTCCTGCTGAAGGTGGTGTGACAGGGGAGGGGGAAAGAGTCTATAGCATCTGCTTGAAGGGCTACCCCTCAATCATGGAGAAGGAAGCACCTCCAACAGTGAAAGAGTAGACTAAGCAATCGTGTCGCATTATTTGACTGCAGCTTTGACATGCCCCTTGAATGGAGAGCCCCAGAGTGTTCTAGGGTAGAGTGGTGCAGTGGATGTCTGTGCCCTACATCTCTCTGTCTTCTTTCAGAAGGGCAAACTTTGACTTTTTGACTTTTGTCTAAGATCAACTATGGAATGTATAGGCTGGGATGGATTGTTCTCTGGGCTAAACACAGAGGACAAATGGAATACCTTTAAGCACACATTGCAAAATTACACATCCCAATATATACCTATGGGAAATAAATACAAAAGAAGCAAATCAAAACCAATGTGGATTACCAGGAAAGTAAAACAGGAAATAAGAAATAAACGATTGGCGTTTGAGCATCAGTAGTATCATTTATGGCATACAAAGATGCCAACAATGCCTGCAAAAAGGCGATTAAAATGGCTAAATTGGAAAATAAGAAATTAATTGCCAAGGAGAGTAAAACCAATCCCAAGAAATGTTTTAAGTATGTAAATGGGGAGAAGTTAAAGGTAGAGAATGTTGGTCCTTTATTATCTGAAACCGGAAACTTGGTTAGTGAGAGAAAGCCGACATCTTAAATACTTTTTTCTTCTGTTTATAGAAAGGAAGAACCAATGACTGAGCCCCTGCTGGCTAATTTTAAGGAACCATTACAGCAAACATGGGATTGGCTGACACAAGAAAAAGTGCTCAAGCAATTAAATACTGTTAAGGTAGACAATGCCTCTGGACAGGATGGTATACACCCAAGGGTACTTAAGGAGCTAAGCCTAATTCTGGCCCAACCATTATAACTGATCTTTAGGGATTCTTTCAGTTCAGGCATAGTCCCATTAGATTGGCGCAAGGCAGATTTTGTGGCCATATTTAAAAAGGGAAAAAAATCTCAACTGGGCAATTACCATCCAGTAAACTTAACATCGGTAGTGGGGAAATTATTTGAAGGGCTGCTAAAGGTGTATATTCAAGAACATATCTTGATCCATAATTCAATTAGTAGACGTTAGCATGGATTTGTGAAAGACCAGTCTTGTCAAACCAACCTTTTAGCATTCTATGAAGACGTTAATAAAAATATAGATCTGGGTGTGGCTGTAGATGTGACTTATTTGGACTTTGCTAAGGCATTTAATATGGTTCCACATAAAAGACTACTCTACAAACTAACAGAAATAGGTTTAGGGGCAAATTTCTGTATTTGGATTGGAAATTGGCTAAAAGATAGAATGCAGAGAGTTGTTGAGACTGTACGCAGGTATTAAGTGGAGTGCCTCAGGGGTCTGTACTGGGTCCTCTTCTTTTTAATTTATTTATAAATGATCTCCCAAGCTGCATTGAGAGCCATGTCACAGTTTTTGCTGATGACACAAAATTAGGCATGGTAATTCAGACTAATCTGGATGTTTCTTCTTTGCAGGAGGATTCAGACAAAGTCGAGGACTGGGCGTGCAAGTGACAGATGAGGTTCAACATAGATAAATGCAAAGTTATGCATTATGGTAAAAATAATAAAATGCAACTTATACTATAAATGGAATATCCTTGGGGAAAACTACCAATGAGAAGGATTTAGGAATAATGGTAGACAGTAGACTTGACAGCAGTGTGCAATGCCAGCAAGCAGCTGCAAGGGCCACTAAGGTTTTGGCATGCATAAAAAGAGGTATTGATTCACGGGAGGAGGATATCATCTTGCCTCTTTACAGGTCAATGGTAAGACCTCACCTGGAATATGCGGTGTAATTCTGGACACCGGTCCTTAAAAAGGACATTATGGAACTAGAAAAGTGCAAAGGAGGGCTACAAAATTAAAAAGGGAGATACTAGTTATGAAGAGAGACTAAATTTTTTTTTAATTATATACACTGGAAAAACGGCGTCTTAGAGGGGATATGATTTATTATATAAATATATGCAGGGCCAATATAAAGAGCTCTTCAGTGACCTGGTCATTAACAGAAATGTACAAAGAACAAGAGGTCACCCTCTGAGACTGGAAGAGTGGAGATTTCATAGACGACAAAGGAAGGGATACTTTACAGTAAGGACAATAAAGGTATGGACTTCACTGCCTAGGGAGGTGGTGTTATCAAATACATTAGATGCCTTCTAAAGGGGTCTGGATTTTTTTTTTTAGAAAGGTATGACATACAGGGCTATAAATAGAATCAATAATTTAGAGCTTCTTCATCCAAGGAGAAATACGATTGCCTTTTGGAGTCAAGAAGGATTTTTTCCCCTTATGGCAGAATTCAAAGTAGCTTAATCAGGGTTTGTTTGCCTTCTTTTGGATCAAGAGTAGAATGGCTAGGTTGAAGGACTTAGGTCTTTTTTCAACCTTATGTATTATGTACTATGTATATACACATACAATGCCCTTACACACACATGCTCATTAACACGCATATACACTTCCCTTGACTTTACACACACATATGCACATACACACCAGCTTACAAACACACAAATACCTACATTACTCTCACACACCGGCCCATACACACACACAAGCTTACACACACACACACACATATATACACATATACTGCCCTTACACCCCTTTCTCCCCATCTCTTACCTTTCTCATCCTCCATCCTGTCATGGGAGCGCAAGGTCTGTCATTTTGTCTATTGTAGAAGAGCATCAGGGTAAGACATCATATCCCAGCCCTCGGCATAATTTGCCGCTGCATAGTGATTAGGGAGCACGGATGCCGAGGTCTGAACGCTGGGCAGCTTAGAGGGAGATTGTGATCCCCCCAACCAGCCCTGCTCATCGGACACCTCCTACTCAGACCAGCGCTCATGGTGACTGGGTGCGCACTGCCCACAGGGGCACCCGATAAGCAGGGCTGGTTAGGGAGATCACAATCTTGCAGCTGCCTTGGCACTCCCCTGAAGACGGTTCCAGGGGAGGCAGCCTTTCCGCTAGCCCCTCCCCTATAGAATCACTACTGTTTTCTTAGGGCTTTGTGATGAATCACACTGCTGGCCCCTAGAACTGCCCAGTGTGCCCATGCCCATGGGCTGATTAGGGAGATCCAGGGGCATACCTGTATTTGGCACCCCCCCACACACACACCCACACACAAAAAATAAATGTTGGCCAGAATATTTATTTCACAAATTTGTATCTGTATGTCAAGTGGGAAAAAATTGAAATCTGGAAAAATAAATTATTAAATACATTTAAATAAATAACATTTTCTGAACAGATATGGTACAGCATTCCCACT
The DNA here is from genome assembly GCF_027358695.1 of Spea bombifrons. NCBI lineage: Eukaryota > Metazoa > Chordata > Amphibia > Anura > Pelobatidae > Spea > Spea bombifrons. Next base: position 23,076,206 of record NC_071092.1, on the reverse strand, counting down.
ACTATACACTGACCTAGACATTGACGGTAGTGCAGCATAACCCCTATTATACACTAAGCCAGACATTGACGTGGTAGGCCTCTGACCCAAAATAGCCTGCCTTTGTCAACACTCCCCATTTAGCAACCTACCTGTGCCACCGCTGCTCCTGAAGCAGCCGGCCTGTGCCACCTCTTCCCCTGAAACAGCTTGTCCCTGAAAAAAAGCCTGTCTGTGCCAAGTCTGCCTCTGAAACAGCCTGTCTATGCCAATCCTGCCCCCCAAATCAGCCTGCCTGTGCCACTTCTGCCACCCCAATCAGCCTGTCTGTACCACCTCTGCCCCCCTAATCAGCCTGCCTGTGCCATTTGTGCCCCTAAACACTTACTACTAACTTCATTCATTCAATCACCCACTAACTAACATCCACTCACTCACTGATTTATTCTTGCGCACCCACTTACCTCTCTGATTTCCCTGGTCCAGGCCGTGCAGACTTCTATGCAGCCCGACGGCCGCCTAACGCGGGCCTGCAGCTTACTGCTGTGGCACACTGTATGACGAAACTCTTTTTTCCCAGGGGGAGCAGGAAAGTGGGCGGGAATAGAGTTCCCTCATACAGTGCGCGGGCCCATTTACCATGGTAAGGCACGATTTAAGTTACTAATGATAGGTTAGAGTCAATGATGATACCAATGAAGCAAGCTTGAGAGGATGGAGAGATGATCACTCCATTGGCATTAAGGAAAACTGATGAGGGAATGTTAGCACCACTCACATGTCCAATTCCCAATCCCTTGCACCCATGCAGAGCAGCACCACTAGATCTATCAGAACAGCAGCCATTCCTTACTCTAGGGGATCAGTTCTTTTCATTTTTCAAATATTTGGGAAGTCCGGTCCTGTACCAAGTTGCTGGATGTTTCTGCCTGCCAGTGCGTGCCCTGCCTCAGTGGGCCCATCTCCTTTGTTACTTAAGATTTGACCCACCCTATTAAATTGTTGCACATTAGACTTGTGCATTCGGATTTGTACCAACTTTTTTTTTTTTTTAACAGAACTTTTGTGCGTTTGTCCGTTTTGTGCGTTTGCACCAATCTCAGATAACGAGGATGATCCCAGAAAAAATTGGCAAACCCGAACTGCAAAAGTGTGGAAATTACGTTAGGCTTCGTTGCCATGTGTAGCCGTTGTTACAAGCCGTTTTGGCACTCCTTGTTAAGGTAAAGTGGAAATGGATTGTTTGTAGGAGGGTGCATATAAATTATTGATAGATAGATAGAAGTAGCCAAAACAACAAGAGGTGGTGTCATAGATGTTATGGCTGTGACTAATGGGCCCAACAACCTATGGGCCCAAATTTCATTGAAACCGCAAGGCTTGGAAACAAAATTTGTTGATTGAAAACAAATGCAGCAAAAGTTAAACAAAAAATTTGTCTGAATAGATTTTGCTTGACATGCACAAGTCTATTGAACATGCTCCTCACATTGTCCTGGGGTTTTCAGGCAATGAGGGGTCTATGGGAACAGGGAGGAGCCTAGTGATTGTGGCACCTGGGTGCAGTACTTCTTTGGCGCTCCCTCATAACTAACACACATACATACTAACACGCAAACTTGCTCTAACACCCACTCACTGTACATTTACATACACACAATTTTTCTCCTGCTTCCCCTCTCCATCCCCTAGGCTCCACCGATCCTAGGTCTTACACCTGGCACTCCAACACCATATGCTGATACCCACCCACAGACACATCCTAACACCAAATACCAACAGACACACTTATGCTAATGGTATACACTAACATACACCTACACACATACAACATACAGTAGCAAACACACTCATACGAACACCATATGTTCATACCTTACAGTAACGATTATGCCCATGCATGCTAACCATACACTAACACACAGACACTCTAGCACTATATTCTGGCATACACACGCCAGTGTAACGCACACAACATTATATGCTCACACATCCTAACACCACACTGTTAAAAAGAAGCATACACTATCCAAAAACATACACCAACACACATACTGACTTTACACTATACATGTTCACATACTGACTAACACTATACATGGCCGCGCCCGGTACACCAGTTATGGGCATACCTTTTTATGGCATCTCTTTTCCTCATTGGCTGCAAAAGTGGGACAGTGAGGCTGCTTGGTAGGACAGTGGGACAGCATCTTAAAATCGGGTGGAAAGAATTGGACACTTGGGGTGTATGCATATGTATCCATGTAACCCAAAGATACATACTAACATTTTCAGTTAGTGCATTTAGTATACTGTACAGACATTACTGTAATTGTGACACACCCGGGCATGCACACACAATGACAGGTTAGTTAACACCCTCCAGGGCGAGGTACTCTCCTATTCTGAGACCAAGCTCCCTGCCAAATCTGATCTGTTTCTGTAGCTCTTACATTTCAATAGCACTGAGTGCCCTTTCCCCTAACAAACAATGGATAGTCCTGGTATATTGTCTAACTAAGCAGGAAAAGCTAAATATAACATCTTAAGGCTAGCCTTCCTTTCACCGCCCCCCCTCACCAGTACATACATCTATTCTTTTAAAATAATAAAAAATATATATACACACTGGTAGTTGCCCAGGCATTGATTTGACCTGTATATCTCACAGGTGAGGTTGCATGCAGAGGCAAAGAGCAGACATTCATAATATTAGAACTGCAGAGAGTTAAACAAACTAAACTAAAAAATAATAGTAAAACAAATTTCCCCAAACCCAGTGATTTATTCACATTTTGACACTAAGTGTGGTACAGCATAACTCCCATCAATATATACTGAGCCTGACGGTGGTACAGTATAACTCTCATCAGTATATATCTATATATATATACTGAGTCTGAGAGTGGTATACCACAACTTCCATCACCACAACCACAACAGTATAACTCCTATCATTTTTTAGGGATCTAGATACTTATCATTATAGCAAAATAGACACAGACGATGATACGGCATATCTCCCATCACTATATACTGTGCCATATATTTACAGTGATACACCCTACCTCCCATTACTATATATTGAGCCAGATACTGTGGTACAGCATAACTCCCCATATCACATCAATATATTAATATCACTTTTTAACTATATGTTCAAGCTTTCCTAGTTTTTCCGCCAAGTAGCTGTAGGTAGATAAAAGCTAGAAGAAACTATGAAAGGTTGGCCCATCAGAATGCACAATTAAGAATATGAAGATCGAGTCAGCACAGATCGATAAATTACATTTATATGGTGTTAACAAACAAAAAAACTGCCAAAGTAGTTCATTGACCCACATAGCAGGCATAGATCACAGGTCATACCCCAAAGGCCAGCATTGGCACCCAGATTGCACTAATAGGACTTGCCCAGCACCCAAGTTACACACATAGGAGATGCCCAAACTCCCAGACAGCACACGTCGGACTTGCTTAGCACTCAGATGGCATCCATGGGACTTACCCCAGCGCCCAGATTCCTTCCACGGGACCTGCTCAGCACCCAGATTGTGCTCAAAGGACTTGCCCCTGCTTCCAGGTTGTGTTCAGAGGACTTACTCCAGCACCCAAATTGCGCTCAGAGGACTTGACCCAGCATCCAGGTTGCGCTCAGAGGACTTGCCCCAGCACCCAGGTTATGCTCAGATGATTTGCCCCAGCACCCAGGTTACACTCAGAGGACTTGCCCCATCACCCAGGTTGCCCTCACAGGACTTGCCCCATCACCCAGGTTGCCCTCACAGGACTTGCCCCAGCACCTAGGTTGCACTCAGAGCACCGCTCTCCTTTTCTCACCATCTACCTCTGCCTCCCTTCTCACTATTTACCTCTCCTCTCCCTTTCTCACTATCTACCTCTCCCCTCCCACTTGTCTAATTCACTTACCTTGATGAAGTCCTGTGGTGGAAGCGCAAGGCCTTTGTCTCGCTGTTCCATCGTGGTACATGCAGCTTCACTGCTGAGCGGAGGGATATGACATTATTTTCTGGCGCTCCACATGAAGCTTTGGCACGAGACGGAGGCCTCGTGCTCCCAGGGGGAGCAGAGGAGATAGAGGAGCACTGAGCAGTTGCTGAAAAGCTTTTTATGTGCGACCATTTGGCAACCACCTGCTCTGATCCCTGCACCCTCCTTGACATGGCCCTGTGAGGAGGCATATTGTTTTGGATTATGTAATAAATAGTTGAGTTTTTATTGGAAATGCACAGTGAATAACACATAGGGGTAAGTAAGCCCGAGAGAGTCTGGCACAAGGCAACTTTGTAGATACTGTATTAGACTACATGCATTTGCCTGAATATATTTTGTCAGATGTAATTATTGCCATAATTACAAAAGAGTCAGCTCAGGAATGTTACTGTATTTGTATATTATGAATATGCCAAGATGTTTTGTTTCCTTTTGCTCAACTTTTTGAAACAGCTGACTGTCTCCCCCTGCTACATCTCAAAAGGTTATGTTTAGTTGATTTATAAGGGTGTCCAATCACAATTTTCTTGGCAAGATTTAAGGTCATGCACACAATATTCCAAATTACCTTAGTTATATTATTGTATGTAAAACTGAAGGCAACTGAAGCTGTTGCCAATGGCTCAGGTTCTAACAGTCTGAACTGCAATTGACTACTTTTATTTTGGAGATTTTTTTTCTTTCGGGATAGTTAATATTGAGCTAACAGACACAAAACAAGACTGGAACAGAAATAAGAATATTCTAAAGACAAAAAAAAAATGGTCTGATAAATACACACAACAAGCTTACGTCAATGATTTAGTGTTCTTACTAATGACTAGGTTGTCCTTCATCAATGCACTACATTAAGTCAGGAAACAAAGGAAAAATCCAGTTATTTATAGCTAAAAGTATGACAAGTACATAATCTAAAAATAGATCATCTTACATGTTATCATTAACCGGGTAACTAGAAATTCATCTCCCGATGTGTCTTGTGTTTCTAGGTTAACCTAAGAAGTTTTAATCATAATGGTTTGTAATAATATAATAACATTGTACCAATTGTATTTGTATTCAAGGTTTACCAATTGCCCTGTAAATGTGGGTTCAGTTAAGCTGGCAAAATAGACAGAGCTAGGTACAACTAAGTTTATTAAACTTTCTAAAAAACAATAAAAACTGTTGTTTTTCCTTATCATGATTATTTCATATGGACTACCGATATTCTTGTGTTGTTATACCATTTGGTCAAATGGGTATAACTATCTGCTGGTGGTAATATGAAAGTAGATAATCTAGAAATGTGAAAACATTGTACCAGAATTCCTATAGCCCCAATATCCCCTTTTAGATGATAGTATGATGTTATATTATAATGAAAGCTGTTCTACAGCTCCCACACACAGCTAATTGTGTCCTCACAGCATGCATTGCTATCAAGTTGCTAAAATACAAACTGTGGAACTGTGGATAAATATTATGTATATAACTACAGCAGTCAATTTGGTACTGTGCTTTTAGGAGTGGTAGAAAGAAATGATATCTGCGGAGAAGCTATAAAAACCTTCAGTGATGTCTAATATCTGCTGATAATATGTGACCAGATTTTGAATATGAAATAATAAAATGAAATGGTAAAAAACTGAAGATTTTGGTGGGCCTTTTTATGGAAATAAATAAAATAGACAGAATCTCCTCTGCATCCATATATATAGGATAGAATCGTATGTGATGGGATTGGGAGTAAAAAAAAGTCATCATACATGGGACGCCCGAAGTCACAATTTAGTGACACTAATCCTTTTTAATAAAATATGCAGACTGCAATAGAGTAAATAACACAAAACCTTTACTTTTCCTCTCACTGATTTCTGGGCCTAGAATGTTTTGTCCTCTGAAGTGACTACAAATTCAGGTGGATGATTTATCTCTGGATAAGTAAAAATTAAATCATTTATTTCTACAGTAAGAAAAGTGCCAGGAAGCAAACACACACCAGCACAGGCTCTGCCACACCGACACCCAAACACACAGAGCAGGACACGTTCTGCCACACTGACACCCAAACACACACACCAAGACAGGCTCTGCCACACCAACACCCAGGGGCACACCAGGACAGACTCTGCCACACTGACACCCAGACACAAACACCAGGACAGACTCTGCCACACCGACACCCAGACACACACACCAGGACAGGCTCTACCACACCAACACCCAAACTGCGTTGCGTTGAGGAAACCTGCCAGCGGCTACAGACTTCAGTAGAACGGCGGTTCGGGCGGGGGGAAGGTAAGTACCCCATAGTTACAGCTCTGCCACGTGGGCTAAGCTACAACAATAAAAAAATTGTATTTTCCACACTGCTTTATTATTACCCCCCATTGTGTTTTTGCCCCCTTGTGTATTGCCCCCAGCCAGCGCTATGTGTATTTATGCCCCCAGGATGCCCCTCCCTCTAGTATTGATTTATTTAATGGCCCCAGCTGCCCCCTTGTGCATTATAGGGGGTTGTATATCTCACTAATGGGTTCCCTTCCATGAGTCTATACATCCCCCATACTGCAGGGCAGCATTTTATCTGGGGTGGTCAGCAATATGTAAAAGTTATATGTGTCCTGGAAAACATGCCCCCCCCTGGTTATTGATTAATGTGATGCCCCCAGCCTGCACCCCCTTGTGAATTAATCCCCCACACCCTTGCATATTGCCCTCCCCTTTAGTATCATGTCAGCCCTGGCACTTAGATTGCATCCACGGGACCTGCCCAACACCCAGCTTGGAAGCATCTTGTCATACCCATTGAATATATGTATTGTAAGAAGTGCTGCGTAATTTGTTGGCACAATATAAATAAAAGATAATAATAATAATAAGAATTCACAGATGCTCATTCATTTACATATATTCATTCCTTCATTCACAGATATTCATTCACGCATACTTCACGCATTCATACACCCTCCCCCACCCCTTTACCTGAACTGCAGATCTCTCTGTGCCTCTCCAAACGTCTGCAGGGGCCGATGCTCTGTGTAAGCTACTTCTCTTGTACCACTCAGGGGAAGCAAGAGTGGAGCAGGGTCATGTGACATGATGTAAAATGACGTGACTCTGCTGGGTTCCTGCTTTCCATGAGCAACACACACACAGGTAAACAGCAAGGCCCCTGCGGAAGTGATCGTGAGAATCGCCTGGGCCCCATAGAGTTGCAGGCCCAGTTGCAGTTGTGACCCCTGAGATCGCAGTTGCTGCAGGCTTTTGCCCTGCATTAAAGACAGCCCTGTTTGTCGTGCAGCCGCATCGGCCACCTCAGTGTGCGGCCGGCCCACCGGGAAATTTCCCTGTCGGCCAGCCCAGCCCTAACTGGGCCTATTTTTAGGTAGGGGCCTGGACCTGCAACTCCATCAGTCCTTACATTAATACGGCCCTGCATCCAGGGACATGTCCAGGGACACAAAAAAACTGCATATAATGTGAATCTGTACAATATGTGTAGCAAATACTGTATATATACACTCACTGGCCATTTTATTAGGTACACCTTGCTAGTACCGGGTTGGACCCCCGTTTTGCCTTCAGAACTGCCTTAATTCTTCATGACATACTTTCTACAAGTTGTTGGAAACATTTCTCAGGGGTTTTGGTCCATATGGACATGATGGCGTCACGCAGTTGCTGCACATCCATGATGCGAATCTCACATTCCACCACATCCCAAAGGTGCTCTATTGGATTGAGATCTGGTGACTGTGGAGGCCATTGAAGTACAGTGAACTCATTGTCAAGTTCAAGAAACTAGTTTGAGATGATGTGAGCTTTGTGGCATGGTGCATTATCCTGCTGGAAGTAGCCGTCAGAAGATGGATACACTGTGGTCATAAAGGGATGGTTGCGTTTAAACAATGCTCAATTGGTACTAGGGGGCCCAAAATGTGCCAAGAAAATGTCCCCCACACTATTACACCACCGGCCTGAACCATTGATACAAGGCAGGATGGATCCATGCTCTCATGTTGACCCTGCCATCTGAATGTCGCAGCTGGAATGGAGACTCATCAGACCAGGCAACCTTCTTCCAGTCTTCCAATGTCTAATTTTGGTGAACTTGTGCGAATTGTAGCCTCAGTTTCCTGTTCTTAGCTGGCAGGAGTGGCACCCGCTGTGGTCTTCTGCTGCTGTAGCCCATCTGCTTCAAGGTTCAACGTGTTGTGCGTTCAGAGATTCTGCATTCCTTGGTTTTAACGAGTAGTTATGAGTCACTGTTGTCTTTCTGTCATCTCGAACCAGTCTGCCCATTCTCTGACCTCTGACATCAATAAGGCATTTTCGTCCACACAACTGCCGCTCACTGGATCTTTCTGTGTAAACCCTAGAGATGGTTGTGCGTGAAAATCCCAGTAGATCAGTACTCAGACAGCCCTTCTGGCACCAATAACCATGCCACATTCAAAGTCACTTAAATCCCCTTTCTTCCCCATTCTGATGCTCAGTTTGAACTTCAGCAAGTTGTCTTCACTACATCGACATGCCTAAATGCATGGAGTTGCTGCCATGTGATTGGCTGATTAGCTGTTTGTGTTAAAAAGCAATTGAACAGGTGTACCTAATAAAGTGGCCAATGAGTGTATACTCACTACCAGAAGGAGGCATTTTATATGTCAATTTATTCCGTGATTCTGTAAACTGATAAAAGAGACCAATGGCACAATATAGTATAAAAGTATAAATTGGCGCAATCTATAATATGAACTCACTAGATTTAGTGGCACATATGTAAGAAATGCGCAAATAACACTCACAAAATATTAGTTCAAGTTCCCCCTGATGAGTCCTTATTCGACTTTTCACAGTTGCTGCGATGCGTTTCACCAGTCCAGCCAGCTTTTTCTGGAGGGAAAATCATTTGTAAAAAAACACAGAAATATATATTTAAACGGTCCTCAGTGTGATCCTCATTGCAGCTATCTTTGTGGTATATATGAAGTGTTTGCGTTACATATGTCTAGGACTGCCTTTCTACACAGTAATGTCATAAAATAAACACACTTACTTATGACATATGACATATGACATGCATCTCCCTTAAGAAGAGCAACATTATTTGAAGCATGCGACCATGGGTATCCAGCCTGCAGTGAAGAAGTGCACAATCTGGCACCGGGCATTTGCTTGGTTTGCTGATTGGTCAGTCCATTTTAGAGTCAGCCTGAGTAAAGAGTCAGAAAATGCGCAGCAGGCCATCAAGCCTGTGGAACTAATTGGCCACCTTTACAATCAAAAAAAGGAGAAGATTGTTTAAATCAGTATCTAAGTATATACATACATCACAAATCCAAAATGTTTGTTTTTTAAAGGACTTTACAGGTGCCCTAAAAATCACAACCAGGGCACTGCCATCTTGTTGCTCCCACCCAACCAACACCAGACACACAGGCTACTATAGAGATAAAAAGCAGACACAATGATGTAACATACAACTGTAGCTATAACGAGGTACTGTTCAATATAGAAACCAATCTTAAAAGATAAATGAGCACCATACTTCAGATTGGCTACCCAGGAGATATGACTCACTGCTTCTTGATTGGCTGTCAGTCTTGCTGATTTACCTAAGTCTGTCACATGGTTGGTCTATGTTGTGCTGTTTGGTAACAAAATATGGAGCAGGTGAATTGATATAGGTCACCAATGCTTGATTATCCACAATAGAAAATAGTCATGATGCGGCTTGGCATCATGGAGCAACACACCAATCACAATCAACGTAGAGAAGAAAGTCATGTCATGGTTGCTGAGCAACAATGTGAAACATGAAAATGCCACCAAATCCAGGTTTTGAAGCCCCACACAAAAGAAAATATGCAAGGAAATGCCAGGTATTTCAGGAAACTGCCCTGAGGCAGCTGTTTTTTCTGTGTCGAGATCATTTGGTTACTGGCTGCTGCTCGTGTGAGATTCTCAAGTACTGAGTTCTCAATTAGCCTGTAAAATAACATCCAGTATCTGCTGTATATGAATGTATATTTAGTATGCCATATGTCTGACAAATATAAGAAAAAGTACAAATTATATCAAAGAGGCTTCTGAATGAGGATCTGATGTTAAACAGTTTATGTAATGGTTAAATGGCACTATAAAAAGGCTTCCAGGATAGAAGACCAATCTCGTATTGGCCATCATCTCCACGTGGCTGTGGTCCCTGTTGAGGAAGTGCCCAAGCTAATTAAAGCTATCAAGTAAGCTATGCAGACTTAACCTGTTTCCTATACATCCTGTGTTTAAAGAATTGTGACCCAAGAGTTGAAATCTCCTGAAATCTCTCAAATATCTAATAGATTTATGGCAATGTTTCCAATGGAGTAGGAGGAGCAATAACTGGATTTCCCACCTAAGGTGGATGTGGATTTAGTCCGATTGGCAAAATATGCTCCTATCCTTCTAGAGGACCCAGCAGGTCTTAAAGATCATATGGATAAAAAAAGATGAGGGCCCTATGAGAAGAGCATACTTAGCCTCAGGTGCAACTTCCAAAAGAGTTCCAAACTTCCAAAAGTACAATGATTGCACATGTTGTCCAACATCAAAATGCCAACTGATGGTTTGTGTGATCTTTTGTCAGGGTCCACCCTGCCTGCCAGGACTAGGCAACAATTATTTACAGTCATGTCTACCTGCAGCCACTAGTGGCCACCCTTCCCTCTCTGGAGCACCCATAACAGCTGAGCCACACTAAAATACACCTATGGTCAGGGGCAAAGCTCCATTCCAGGATTAGGTGTTTCTGACTCCAGTGGTATACTGGAAAACATGTGCACCTCAAGTGAAGTTAATCCCTCCTCAAAGTGGTGGGAGCTTGATCAAGTTCTGTATGGACAATGCCCATGACAGATGCTTACTTAATTTAGCCCAAAAAAGACATAGGGATCAGATTATGTCTTCAAACTACAGAGAATATAAGGCAGTTTGGTTGGTACACCTATTGTTTACTCATTGTCAGTACTTACAGTACGCAAAGTCCCACAACACAATGCAGATACTTCATTTAACCATGCAAGTCAATGGAGCCCAGCTTACTAATCACAATGTGATTAGTAAAATAAAAAAAATAATTTAAAACAATTGAAAAAAAATAACGTAAAAATAATCCCCCCACTGTCACCCAAAAAAGTGCAAATATATATATATATATATATATATATACATATACAAAAAAGTTTATTATGAGCCTACAAGCCCTACAATTGCATGGAAAGAGTTAAAATATTGGCATATTTCTGTAAGGAAACAGACTGACTAGATGGCCAAATGACAAAAAATGCACACCTCACAAAGGTAGCCTTTTACCTCCCAAATAACCCAACAAACCCATGCATGGGGGTATCTCCGGAGATGTTACCGAGCGCATATTGAGCTGTTGTTTGACAGGGACATATACCAGGAGTGGTACATTCATACCTGAACTAAAATGTGTGTGGAAAAAAACACACAAGAAAATACTACGGCAAACTGTAACAAAGGCTGGTGGTAAAAATGTGTGCATGGAAAAAGTTAAAATACCAGCATTTGAAATTCCCAGGGGTATATATTTTTCAAACATATTTGATTTGATGGGCTAAATTAAATTGACCGGGTGCAAAGATATCCCAAATATGAAAAATGCACACCTCCCAAATGTGGCCTTTTAGTCCACGAACAACCCAACAAACCCATGCATGTGGGGTATCACTGTGCTCAGGAGATGTTGTTGAACACATATCAGGGTGTTGTGTGACATTGACATGTACCAGAAGTGGTAAATTTATACCTGAAGTACAATGTGTGTACAAAACAAAATGACAACAATAAAGTTTAACAAAGCTGATGGTAGAATTAGTGCATTGGACAGGGTTAAAACACCAGCATTTGAAATACCATGGGGTGTCTAGTTTTCAAAAATACATGGTTTTATAGGGTAAATTGCATTGGCCGGCTTCAAAGATGTTCCAAATACCACATGAGGCAGAATGACCAGATTTGGGGATACAATTGTTTTGAAATAGTAAAACGCTACTTGTAATTATTGCCCAATAACTTGCAGAAAAAAGCAAAAACTTAAAAAAATGGGTATTTCTAAACTCAGGACAAATAGCAGAATCTGTTTAGCAGGTTTTTTCATTAGTTTGTGCAGATAAGTAAAAGAATTTTCAAATAAAAGTAAGAAAAAGTTTTTTTTTAAAAAAACAAAACAAATATTTTATCATTTGTTTAATAGTAAATTAGATGATATGATAAAAATAATGGTGTCTAAAGAAAGCCCTGCTTGTACTGAAAAAAAAACCCAATATATAATGTGTGTGGGTGCACAAAATGAGAAAGAAGAAAATTGGAAATTATTCTAGTCTTGATGCCCGAATAATTATAATTTTAAGGCAAGACAGGAGGCTTCCTATTTTGCAGTTTTAATGCCTGATACCAGAGCAACTGCCGCTGAAGACACGGGACGAAAAGGTAGATGCCCGAGACCAATCTGCCGCACGCAGAATGTCCCCTAAAGCACCCCCAGCCCGGAGGGCGCCGGAAGCTGCAGCCCCTCTAACCGAATGGGCCCCAAAGGAGGGCTCAACCCCAGCCAAGGAAAGAAGCCAGCGAACCCATCTGGCCAACGTGGAAGAAGAAACTGCTCGAAACAGTTTCACATAGGAAATAAGAAGCTGGGAAACCGAAGGTGGGCAAACAGACGCAGTGCTGGAGAGGTAAGTGCGGACACACCTGGCCACACAAAGTTGAGGATCCTCCAAGAGGTAAGGGTAAGAAACAGAGGAGGATAAAGACTTAGTCCTCCGATGGACCCGAAAGAAGATACCCTCGGGAGAGAATGAAACGTGATAGGCGTCAAACGCCCGCACATCAGACACCCTGCGAAACGATAAGAGACACAAAAGGGTGGTGAGTTTAGCAGACAACTGCCAAAGAGAAAGGGAATCATTATCCGGCCAGTTCCGGAAAAAATCCAGAACCACCGCCACGTCCCATAAAGAGTCATAGCGAGGGACCGGAGGCCGGGATAGACGAATACCACGTAAAAGGCGGCACACCAGGGGAGCCCTACCTACCGGCTCACCTGAGAAACCAATATGACAGAACGAGATGGCCGAAAGACATTGATTGTGCGGTACGATTTACCCGCTGCGAATAATTCAGCCAAAAAGTTTAGAACGCAATCTAGAGAGGCCGAATGGGGATCCACACGCCGTCCCAGGCACCAAGAAGCCCAGCCTCGCCAAGCCGACCCGTAAGACTTTCGGGTACCTGGAGCCCAAGATTCGTGGAGCAAGGACTGAGCCGTCTCCGATAGACCCGAGCCTGAGCAGGGTCCCCCGAGATCGTCCAAGCTACGAGTAGCAGACGACCCTCCAGAACAAGAGGGTGAAATTGACCCCAACCGGTTGATGTACCGGACCACTGAGACATTGTCCATGCTGAGAAGGAGGCAATCGGAACGGACAAGTAAGCGTCCGTGAGGTCCAGCCTGGCCCTCTGCCATGAGATCCCACAGGAGATGGATACCCTCCATTTTGAAGTGATGGTAGACCACGAAAGCGTTGAGGGCCCAAAGATTGATTACCGGGCGAAACTCTCCGGATCGCTTGCGAACCAGAAAGATCGAGCTGAGGAAACCAATGGGTCCCTGTGCCCGTTGGATAGCCCCCTTGTCGCGCAAGGCACGAAGCTCCTTTTCCACCAGGGCCTCATCGGCCGCGGACCTGCGGCACGGAGCCGGTCTGCGGGACTGCACGGGGGGACAAACAAAGTCGATCTGAAAACCTGGACCGTCTGGAGAATCCACGGGTCTGAGGAAATCCACACCCAATTGTGGAAAAAAAGAGATATCCTGCCCCCAACCCGAGGAGGGGAAGAAGGGTGAAAGGAAATTTGACTTACCGATCCCAGAGCGTCCTCTGGAATAGCCGGAAGCGCCTCTGCCTCTAGGACCACCGTGTTGGACGAAGGGTCTCTGCTGGAAAGGGTTCCTGTAGGACGAGTGGCCCTGGAAAAATGAATGGGAGCCTTGGAGCGAAGAACGGCTGGCGACCCGGCGGTCGTCCAGCCCTGCCGGAAAAACGAGGTCCAGCTTGAAAAACCTTCCGCATGGACAACTTGGCCTTGTTCCAAGAAGTCAAGAGGGACACATGCCGGTTCAACTCCTTAACAAAGGCGTCCCCGAAGAGCAAGCCGTTAGCGGCCGCGCCTAAATCCTTGGTGCCGAGCTCAGCTAGGCGGGGGTCCATACGTAGCAAGGCTGCTTTGTGCCTTTCCGTCGCGATGGCGACATTGGCATTGCCTAAGAGATACACCACGCGAAGTGCCCAGTCTCTAATGGTCTTAGGGTCCAGGGGAGTGGCCTGGAGAAAACCCCTATCCGCCAAAGATAGGATCTGTGTAACTGGGCCGACCAGATCCAAAAGTTTGTCTTGGGACGATTTTAAGCCCTGTTCCAGGCCCTTCCTAGGGTCTCTCTTATTTGCAGCCAGTAGGGCGACCACGTTGGGGTCGAAGTCGGGGGTAACCGCAACCTTGTCCAGGGGAGTGCAAGGGCGGGGGCATTCGGCCCTGAGTTTGTTGCGAACTTCCCTAGGAAGGGGTTTACGCAACCATTTATGGATATATAGGGAAATATGCTCTGGCTTAGCCCATTCGGTGGCCCTGGGATGGTGCATGGTGGTGGGTCAAAAAGGGAGGATCTGGTAGGATCCAGGACCGGCAGGTCCGTGGACGTGGATGCCATGTGTTGCGAGACGGTGTGCTGGAGGTCGGTCAGGTGGGGCTCATCCACCAAGTACTCATGGATGAAACGTGAGTCTAAATCTCTGGACGATGCCAGATTCAGTGAGGCATCAGATTCATTGGAAGAATCAGCCCGCCACTCATCCACAATAGATAACGGCTCCTGCAGCGAACTGTCCTCGCCAGCCAGCCGGCGGCGGGAAGTATGGAGAGCATCAGATAATTTTGGGCGCTTGGCGGGGGCCTTGCCTTTACCAGCGGACACGCTGCTGCCCTTCCACAGGAGTTTAACATTGGCATTCTCCTCGTCTGATTTATCGTCAGATTCTGAGGGAACGGTAACAAACTTAGGGGGCGCAGGTGTTGGCCCTTGAGTTAAATTGGCTGCCATTTTTTACATAAATGAATCCATGGAACTAGAGAATTTTGTCTCCAACCAGGCCATAAAGGCATCCTGAGAAGGAAGGTTATCCTGAGACATTGTATGGCACAAAATATTAAATCCGACCAGCAAACAGGGGGCTCACCCAGGAAATGCCTATATACTTCACAGGGCTCTCAGCCTGGAGATGGCAGTAATATATACTTCACAGAGGCTCAGCCTGGAGATGGCAGTAATATATATAAATATAAATGCACATAGATAATTTCCAAAATCGTAACATACGCCAGCAGGGCTCACACTGACTCCTCTGAGGTAATGCAGAAGGCAAAATAGTAAATCTGAAAAGACTGCACAGATCCGAGATGAACTAAGCACTGCACGCTGACAACAACACGGAACAAAATGAGGCTGATACAGGGAAAACAAGATGGCGTCGAACGGTTAACAAAGAAAAACGCGAGATCCGAGCGCCAAACCCAAGATGGCCGCCGCCATCTACACAGGCAAAATGGAGAAACCAAAGATGGCCGACGAACAGGAAAAATCCAAGATGGCGGCGAGGTCTTGCCGGAGGCAAACAAGGACGCCGACCTCCCGCGAAACGCGGGAGAACCGGTGAGACGGCAGCCGGCAAAGATGAGAAACGGCGTTGCCATGACAGGTAGGGGTATAGAAACAAGTAACCCCCGAAGGGGAGGAGGAACGGACACCGGACACGCACGGGGCAAGGGTCAGTCCTCTAAGCAAGAGGATAAGAACAACACGATAGACAGGAATAATAAAAAGAAAAAGAACCAATAATGATAATAACAATAAGACCCAAAGAGTAAATAAAAGGACAATACGGAAAATATAAATAAAGAGATAAGCAGCAAATATAATAATGCAGGGAAAACACCAGAAAAAGCACCGCAAAATAAATTAGGGAGAAGGAAAAACTCCCAATATAATATTGACTGACCTCATTAGCCGTTGGTGAGCAGCAAAGAAAGAGGAAGATGGGGGATCGCTCAGGGTTTATATACCTGCCTTATGCTGTTTTCTATTGGTTGTTTGTGTTCGTTTATTAACTCTTTCTTTGCTGCTGTTGGTGACAGTAAAGGAAGTAATGCAAAATAGGAAGCCTCCTGTCTTTGTCCCAAAGTGTACTACGAGTCAGAAACAGTCTTGTCATTAAGGGGTTAAGTCTGCTACTCTAGGGGGCCCGGGCGACCCCTGTGAACACTTCTGCAGGGGTGCTGCTGCTTTCCTGTGCATTGCTCACAGGGAAGCAGGAACCCAGCAGAGTCACGTGAATTTACCTCATGTCACAGGAACCTGCTCCGTTCCTGCTTCCCCTGGGTGGGGCAAGATAAGTTGGGCGCACAGAGTGCGAGCAATGCAGAGGAAATTAGTGGCCCCCTGCAGATGTCTGCGAGCGCCAACAAGAGAGCTGCAGTTCAGGTAAGGGTGTGGGGGAGGGTATATGAACGAGTATACATAATTGTGGGAATGAATGAGTATCTGTGAATGAGGGAGTATCTGTGAATGAGTGAATGGATCAGTATCTGTGAATGAGTGAGTATCAGTGAATGAATGAGTATCTGTGAATGAGTGAATGATTCAGTATCTGTGAATGAGTATATGAGTGAATATATGTGAGATAGCATGGATGTGTAAGTGGCAAGGATGCAGCAGGCAGGCTTTTTGGGGCAAAGGTGGCAAGTCCTATGCTTCCAATCTGGGTGTTGGGTAGATCCTGTGGATGCAATCAGGGTGCCAGGACTGACATGATACTAAAGGAGGGGCATTAATTCACAAGGGGGTGCTGACTGGGGACATCACATAAATCAATACTAAAGGGGGGGCTGGGTGGTGGGATAAATATACAATGTGGGGCTAGCTGGGGGCAATACACAAGGCGGTGGGGGCATAAGGATGACTACATCAGCCATGTTTTCCAGGACACATATAACGTTTACATATTGCAGATAAAATGCTGCCTCGCAGTATGGGGGATGTATAGGCAGCATTTTATCTGCAATATGTAAAAGTTATATGAATTGAATTTTATTTGTGCTGGCGGCATCAATACACAAGTGGGGTAGCTGGAGCCATTACATAAATCAGTACTAAAGTAAGGGGCAGACTGGAGGCATAAATACACATAGTGCTTGATGGGGGGGCGATACAAAGCAGCGTGGAAAATATTTATTTTTTATTGTTGTAGCTTAGCCCGTCCGGATGTTGTCCTGTCCTGGTGTATGTGTTTATGTGTGAGAGTGGCAGAGCCTGTCATGGTGTGTGTGTGTTTGGGTGTCGGTGTGGCAGAACCTGTCCTGGTGTGTGTGTGTTTGGGTGTCGATGTGGCAGAGCCTGTCCTGGTGTGTGTATGTTTGGGTGTTGGTGTGGCATACACATAGTGCTGGCTGGGGGCGATAAACAAGGGGCAAAAACACAAAAGGGGGGAGTCTATGACAAAGCAGTGTAGAAAATATATATTTTTTATTATTGTAGTTTAGCCCGTCCGGATGTTGGCATAACCTGTCCTGGTGTGTGTGTTTAGGTGTGGGTGTGTCAGAGACTATCCTGGTGTGTATTTGGGTGTGGCAGAGCCTGTCCTGGTGTGTGTGTTTGGGTGTCGGTGTGGCAAAGCTTGTCCTGGTGTGTGTGTGTTTGGTTGTTGGTGTGGCAAAGGTTGTCCTGGTGTGTGTGTGTTTGGCTGTTGGTGTGGCAGATCTGCAGATCTTATTAAAAAAGATTATCACTAAATTGTGGCTTCAGGCATCCTGTGTATGATGACTTTTTTAATGTACTGATGCAGTCCCAATCCCATCACATCAATATGCGTTAGAAAATCAGGAAAAGATGGGCATGGATGGTGTGCTGATTCAGTTGTGCAATGGGCCAGAGGGCCCTACCCTGAGTACTTCAACAGCAAATAAGAATTATATAGTTTGGTATATTATGCAGTTATTAGGATAGTATTGAGACTTTAGAAGTAATTTAGTAAAATAAGCAGACTGTGGTATGTCATGGAACATTGTTTTAAACATTATAGAGTAAAGCAAAATGAGTCAGATTTAGCACTTTAGTTTTATTTGTGAATAAAGCAAATTTTATCCCAGACTAGACATTCTGTGGCTTAACTGTAACAATTACTTTAATCTTCTTTAACTCCGATTTCTCCATTAAAATGATGTTCACAAATCTCACAGAAAAGGGCTAGATACACCTTAAAAGGCATTCCTTGTTTCTTGTATGGTTCAGCTTTTTTCAATAAATCACTAACAACCTCTGGGTTCTTTGGATTCTGCAGGAACAAAATAGTTCAATTATTAGGAAATTCCACTTATGATACTGAAAATAGATATATTAATTTGCCTGACCCACAACTCTCACAATCTAAAACTAACAATAAACTTTAAAGCACAGAAGCCAGATATTATAGACATACTATTCCAGTGATGTCTAGTGACTTCAAGATATTACAAGGTTACAAGACACTTTGGTTTTTGACATTTAGTTCTCTAACTAGTCATAGGTTCCATGTCTACCTAATGCTCTATTTTTAAGAAAATGCTGGAAATACCTAGAGTGTAGTTGTAAATTTGCCTATTCCTACATATGCCCCACTCACTTTTGTTAAGAAAATCAGTCACTTTCAATAATTTAGTGTCGATTTTGGACATTATAACCCCCCCTATTAGGTGCCTCCATCCACTCTACAAATGGGTGCTTGTGTGCAGATGCATGATAGTGCCTGATTAATTAATTGTACAGCTTCCCTTAGGGAATTATTTCTATTCTTTCCGAAATACAGAAACATCAAAGTATAGTTTGGTAAAAAAAAAAAAATATATTAAAATTCATAATATCAATCATAGGAAAATGACAGAACTCCCCACGCCTTGTCAATTAAAAGTCTGTGACCTGTTCTGACTCTGCAATGAAACAAACTGTTGTGCAAGGTACAAATATCTTCAACAATGTCACTTGACTGACTGGATTATTTTGGGCTAATTCAGCAGCTATACAATTATAATCTTTGTGGGAACTAGCAAATTTATGATCTATACAGATATAGATTAGAATGCATTTAACTTTTTTAGGTGCCAGAGAACAAATACATTGCAAATTAATCCCAGAAATAGCTGCACTATTTTCTATTAATATGTATCAATATAAAAGAATAAAGGGACAATGACCTTATGGGGAGGAATAGTTAAAAGAAAAACTGAGAACATAGAGTTAAGAAGGCTGTTCACAATGCTTATGTGTAACTTAATTTGTTAATGGCACTTGCATGGCTTCTCTCTCTCTTAAAATAATTAATTTCTAAATCTCACTTTTTATATTATGCCAGATCTGCGTAATTATGCAGTGATAATCATAATGTTTTAAGGGGGCAAGTGCATTTTAACCACCACAGGCTGGGGATATGTATCACTCACCTTTATCACCTCGCCATATTCCCGTTCAATTAGATCATCCAAGGCTTTACCTATTAGTAGCTGGTCACTATTACAGTTTTCTAAAAATACTTTTTTAACGCAGTCTGCAGCATCCAGGAGACACTTGCTCATCGTTGCTTAGAGGAATCGAACAACCCTGGACATAACCAGAAATTATTTTGCATTCAAATATACTACACATTATTTTAACATATTTTTTTTATTAGGGATCAAACAAATATAGTAAACTTCACAATAATTTTTAAAGACAGTTTCCCTACATTCCATTTAAGAGAAAAAATTCCATTTATACATCTATGTTAGTGATATTCTCTTTTACAAGCCCTGTACAGGCATGGAAGTGTTTTTTCAGATTCATGTTTATTTATTTTTTACATGGTATTTATTTTAAAATTGTATTCAACATTTTCCATGAGCGTAAAGATCATTTTTGTGATTGTTTGATAAAATTGATCATATTCCTGGCTATTATTATAAAGAATCTCATACTCAGATGCTGTAAGATATACTAATTGGGATATACTAGCTTATCCCCTCTGAGTTCTTGGTGTATTAGACAAGGTTGATTGCATTAATTATCCCAGCAATTGTAATTAAAATCACAAGCACTTAACAGAATGTTAAAATATATAGCCGTTCCGCTTGGTGCTGTAGATCGCTGCATAATACATCTGTGTGGTTGAGGAAAATTTAAGCCCTACAACTCAATCTGACTTGCTCAGTCAGACACACAGGTAGTGTCAGTTTTCCACCGGGCCACACTCTATTGATGATCGTGTTCCTTTTAAAACTGCTCATCAGACTTTAGGATGCATGAAAGATCAGTAAGCAAGTAGTTAACCAGAGCCTACTAAATGCTGAGGCGAAACCAAAAATCAGGTGTCCTGATATCTTTTCTTTTAGGAAAAGACAGGCATACACATAGGGGACAGAAATACATAGTTGCAATAAGAAGGGAAACAAAGCAACATGTATAGTAAACAAACTTAGGTTGATGCATAAGGGGGATGTAAATATGAGACGTTCTTAACACAGGAGGGAAAGTCTCATCACACTTTAAAGATAAAAATATATCAGCAAAGACTTACCCAGAAGAATAGTGATCAAGTGGCAGCAGAACATTGCTGGTGGATTTGCTTTCTCCTTATATACATTGGCCGTAACCCACTCATGTATGCCAAGAAGTCCCCACCCTATATCAAACCAGCAAAACTTGTATATAACAATTTTGCATGTTATTATCTAGGGCTGGATGTTCTAGTTTAAACACACAAGTATGATATATGCTGAATGAGCATATTATTTTCCCTTAAAGTGACAGAACTGCTGTAAACAATTGCTTGGTATCATCGCGGACCTCATGATGATTTGTTGTCTTTACCACAGTTGAATAACACGATTGTGTGTTAATTAAACAATGGAAAAATGTATTAACATTTTATTTACTATGCTGTCTTATGTATGGACATATGTATGAACTGAAATTCTTATGTATGAACTGAAATCAGGAACCCGATTTGACAAATGTGTCGGGTAAGGGTGGTGATACATTTCCTATGGGCATTCCAGTCACCATATGCACTTTAATACATATCATAGCTACACAGTCCATTCACAATTTCTTGGTGGCTCCCTGTGGAGCGGAGGTCTATTTATGTTTTATGAAGGCTGTAAAAACAAAGAGGAACTGCTGAAAGTTTATTCTCTAATAGACTTGCCTTTTTAGGATTACAATAGACAAATTCCCTTGGAAATATACGGTCTGAATAAATAAGCAGAAGAAAACAATACAACCCTAGTCCTCAATAAGCTATTTACTATGATTATAGCTAGGGCATAGACCTATCGTGGCATGCAACTTAATACTAACACACTTTATTTTGATTTGGCTTTATTTTGTGGCCGCAATAGTCACGAGCGTGTGGTTCTGCCTACTCAGATCATCTGACCTTGACCAGAGGATTTTTACTCACCTGTAGCCAGATCTTTGTTTATTAAGTGTTGGATTTTCTGCCATACACACATTTCATTGCATTTGGTTATAGTAATTTAATGCTGCAATTTAAAATAATGGTAGCATATATCTATAACATTGCCAGCCATTTCAAGGATATTTCAAGTCCACAATAAAACTGAAACTAGTTTCACCAGAATATGAATGAAATTGTGTTTGACCAGCAAAACAAAAAAAACAATTAGTACTTGACAGTTTATCCTAAAAAAAACATGCAAAAAACATTCAGAGTGGATATTCAATATCCAGTATTTGCCCAAATTCCCAATTTCTTTGCACCATGTCATATGTCACAAAAAGTTTAATATTTTAAGGGATGAAGATATACATGCCCATTTCTAGGCGTAGGACAGATCGAGAAAGATAATGAGTCACATTATAATTATTTGTGTGGCAGTGCCAAGCCTAGTGGCTTGCCGTAAAGCTAAATGTTCTGCTGACTGATTAGCTAGAGAAACCTGCCAGACCTTGCAAGAAGGGTACAATTAATAATTAAGGTGTGCATTAGCACATGTTGTATAATTAGATGAATGCGCAATATGGTAGAAGCAGAATCCGCTCCTTTTTTGGTTGTGGCCATTCTAGCTTTTCTACATTAAGCTGGGTGCACCTACAATTGAGTAGATGTCACATAATAATGGGTAAAACAGGAACAGTCCCACCATGCATTTTTTGTGGAGCTCTTTTTTTTTTTAAAGAAACTTAGCAGGTAGGTTGTTCCAAACATCATGGAGAAATAACCACAGTTCTTCTGTGGATTTGGGTAGCCTCAGTTTCTTTTTCTCTCTCCATGTAATCCCAGGCAGACTTGATGTTGCTGAGGGTTCTGTGTGGGCCATACCATGACTTCTAGGACTCCTTGTTTTTCTTTATGCTGATGATATTTAATGACTTTGGCGACATGCCTGGAGTCGTTGTCATGTTGCAGAATACATTTTGGGCCAATCCGGTGCCTCTCTGATGGTATTGCATGATGGATACGTATCTCCCTGTACATTGGGGAGACCATTAAATTCCAACTCCATTTGCGGAAATGCTGACCCAAACTTGCAAGAAACCTGCACCATGCATTACTGCAGCCTGTAAAAATAATGTACCACTCTACAGACCTTAAGCTAACAAACTGTCTTTTGCTACAGCCAAATATTTAATTTTTTGACTCATCAGTCCAGAGCACTGGCTGCCATTTTCTGCACCCCAGCTCCCCAGTGCTACAAGAGCACTTCTGATTAGACTTCTTCAGACAGTATATGGGTATACCAGGGTCCCACTTTTTTATGCCAATGCTCAGCAATGCTGGACATCTTCTGGTTGCGAAAGGAAGCTCCTTTAACCCCTTCGTGACAAAGGTTGATTTTACTTTTTGTACCCTTCGTGACAATGGCCGTTTTAACATTTCTGCGCTGCTCGTGTTTAGCTGTAATTTTCTTCTTTCCCGTTTACTGAACCCACACACATTATATTTTGTTTTTTTTCAGGACAAGAAGGGCTTTCTTTAGAGGACATTGTTTTGATTGTATCATATTATTTACTATTAAAAAAAGTATAAAATATGGTGAAACATTTAGAAAAAAATGACTGTTTCTAACTTTTACTCATCTATAAAAGGTAATGAAAAAAACTGCTAAATAGATTCTACTATTTGTCCTGAGTTTAGAAATACCCAATGTTTTTATGTTTTTTTGCTTTTTTCTACACATTATGGGGCAATAAGTACAGGTAGCGTTTTGCTATTTCAAAGCCATTTTTTCCAAATCTGGTAATTCTTCCCCCCATGTGCCATTTCGGGTATCTTTGAAGCCGGCCAATGCAATTTACCCCATCAAGTCATATATTTTTGAAAACTAGACAGCCCAGGGTATTCCAAATGCTAGTATTTTAACCATTTCCAGGCACTATTTCTACCATCAGCCTTTGTCAAACTTTATGGTAGTAATTTGTTTGCATTTGTTTTTTCACACACATTTTACTTCAGGTATGAATTAACAGGTTCTGGTATATGTCACTATCATAAAACACCCCAATATGTGCTTACCAACATCTCCTGAGTACAGCGATACCTCACATGAATGATTTTGCCTGGCTGTTTGGGGGCAAAAGGGCCACATTTGGGGCATGCGCATTTTCAATGTTTAACTTTGGCGTTTGGCGATCAACTGCCCATGCCCTATTTGGTACATCTTTGAGCCGGGCCATTTCAGTATGCCCAATAAAGCCATATATTTTTGAAAACTAGACACCCCAGGGTAATTCAAATGCTAGTATTTTAACTCTTTCCATGCACCATATCTACCACCAGTATTTGTCAAACTTTGTGGTAGTCATTTTTTTGCATTTGTTTTGTCACACACATTTTACTTCAGGTATGAATTAAAAGGTTCTCGTATATGTCACTATCACAAAACACCCCAATATGTGTTCAGCAACATCTCCTGAGTACAGTGATACCCCATATGCATGGGTTTGTCATTTTTGGGGGGAACTAAAAGGCCACATTTGGTATGTGTGCATTTTTCTAATTGGAAATTAGATGTGTGGCCATCCTTCCCCCCGTGTTAATTGGGACCTTGTTGAACCCGGCCAATTCAATTTACCCCATCAAATCATACATTTTTTTAAAGTAGACACCCCATGGGCATTTAATATGCCAGTATTTTAACTCTCTCCATGCGAGAATTGTTTTAAGCTAATGTGCTAATTTTAGGACTTGCTTGAAGGTTCCCCTGACATCAGTGGGAAATTATTTTTTACATTTTACTGTTTTGTTTACTATTTTTTTCTAATTATTATTAATTTTATTTTATTTTTTAATTTATTTTTACTAACCACACTGTGATTAGAAAGCTGGGCTCCATTGACTTGCATGGTTGAATGCAGTACCTGTATTCAACCTGCAAGTGGAGCCAGAGTTCTCTAGAGGGTCTGAGACCGTCTAGCGAACTTTTTCACCTTTATTGTTTTTTTTCCCGGGCCGCCGCCATCTTGCAGATGGCGAAGATCACCGGCAGCTGCGGCTGTGACCGCTCTCCGGAGGTAAGTGTTTGGTGTCGCTGGATGCCTCCTGATCGAGGCATTCCAGCGACACCATTTAAGTTTAGGAGGTGATCGTTGATCGCCTCCTAAACGCTTTTAAAACGGGCGTCCGCCGCCATACAATCTATGGCGGTTGTTGACGCCCCGGGGAGGGGCCAGACATGGCCCCTGGTGCCGATCGTGGCGTTGCTGAATGCAACGCCGTTTGGGTGCAGAAAGCGAACGTAGATCGCTTTCTGCACCCGTTTAAAGACATGCCGGTTCTGGCATGTCATTTGTCATAATCGACTTGTTTTTCGTGCCGTGCCAGAACCGGCAATTGTCATTAAGGGGTTAAAAGATCTTGGAAAACATCTGGAAAGCCCTGTCTGCCTTGAAATTTCGGTCTGGGAGAGAGCTTGCTGATGTACAGACCTGACATGGTGTATAACTTTTGACATCAAACTGTCTTCAACAATCTTACCTTGTGAGTTTGGCTGTTTCTCACCCAATTCTATTCCTTCAACATATTAAATTGATGATCACTTGTTTGGTATCCTTATTTAATCATACATCTAGCTATATGCCTACAGAATCCCTGAATTTGTACCTAGAAAATGCTTTCAAGGCAAAGGTAGTAGATTTCCCTGCTTTACCCCAGCATTTATCCTCTCTTTCTGCAACCCCTGTATTACTTGTTCCCTGTTGATCTAGTGGGGAGTCCAGCTAGCTAGCAGTGCACTTGAAGGACAAGCTGAGCGCTGGCACTTTGTAGCATCAGCACAGACATGCCATATAGACAGAGCTCAGTGCTCTGCAGCGGATGCTGCAAGTCCAGGCAGGACTGGAGGACAGTGTCTAAAGGTTGGAAGTCAGGGGCATAACTAGAAACCACGAAGTCCCGGGATCGCCTAACGTTACCAAACAACTTGTCCAATTAGCTTGATAAGCTTTGCCCCAAGCAGCTTATCAATGCAATCCTAGCCCCCAAAAAGCTTGTCTGTGCCATCATTGTCCCCTAACAGCTTGTCTGTGCCATCTTTGCCACTAAACAGCTTGTCACTGCCCCAAACAACCTGCCTCTGCCATCCCTGTGACCAAACAGCTTGTCATTGCCCCCCAAAAATCCTGCATGTGTCATCTTTGCCACCAAACAGCTTGTCAGTGAAAGCTTTGCCCCCAAACAACCTGCCGATTCACCTGCCCACATCTCTTACCTGCAAGAGTGGTGTGTCTCTCTTTTTGTACGCGCTGTGTGCAGACTTATCCATTACAGTGGCATTGCTGGGCAGATAGAGGGGGCCAATCCCTAAATAATCTTGCACCCCTATGTGCAGCCGTATTGAAGTGCCATTGGTAACTGCCTGCATGGCGGCACTGTTGGAGAAGGGCTGGTTGGAGAGATCATAGACCTCCCTTGCCCAAAATAAAAGGAGTGTGAGGTCTATTTATACAGACCTCTCTGTCCCTAATCCCTAATGAAGAACATCAGCTATTAATGCTGATTGAAGTGATATGATGTCACATCCTGGCGCTCAGCACTAAAGACACGCATACTGTAAAAGATCTCGGTACCCTGAATGGGCATACCTGGGAACTTCTGGGCTCCGGCTACCCGAAGCCTTCCCTTGTGGGACGCGGCCAGGACTGCACACTGACGTCGGCGGGCGGTCCCGCTGACATTGGGGGAGTTCCTGCTGATATCGGGTGCATGCCTGCTGACAGCACCGGGAAACACCCCCATTTAAAGGAAAAATGGGCGGGGCGGGCCGTGTCAAGACCCCGTGACCTGGAGGATTCGGGTCTTGACCCGGAGAACCGAAGGAGCAGCGCTCACCTGGCAATCTCCAGGTCAAACCCAGAGAGTTCCCAGGTATGCGAATGGGTAAAAATGCTAAAGTCAGCTTCCTCCGCTACTTTAGCCACAGAACCTCCTGCTCATTATCATCTGATGATGTCAGAATATAGTCTGCTAACACAGAAACATCAGCTGAGACTAGATGCTTGAAGGTAAAATCAGGAATTCCTTTTAATGGGAAAAACACCGGCTTGTCATTTCAAAATTCTGTTAATCCAATAAAAAAGGTATTATGACAAGATACTTATTCCATCTGTTATTTGATATTGACACCACTGGACAAATACAGCTACAACCTCTACTCTATATCACCCCTCCACCACAGTGCTTGACAGTTGGTATGAGATGTTTGTACTGATATGCTGTGTTTGGTTTTCACCAAACGTGGTGCTGTGATTTATGGCCAACTATCTCCACTTTGGTCTCATCTGTCCAAAGGATATAGTTGCAGAAGTCTTGCCATTTTCAGTTGCAACTTTGCAAACCTAAGCCATGCCATGTTCTTTTTAGAGAGAAGCAAAACAGGTCAGTTAGTGACACGATTCTAGTCACGGCTTCTTAATATTCTCTGTCTGCTAATACCAGTCATGGTGGCTGATCAGACAATGCAGGAAAACCCGTTGGTAGTGAGAATGAGGTGATGCAGAGCAGAATAAACACTGCTGATCTGGTAGTTACGTATTTTGGATTGGATTCAACCCTTACGCCCATGACACACTAATCTACCTTTCTTTCCTGATCTCTCACTCTCTCTTCTAAATCTTCTTACAAACTATTGTATTCAGCAACCGCTCGGAACCCCTCAGTCTCCTCTGTGAGGCCTCTAACTCCGTCGCGGTGCCGGCATGTCATGCTGAGTGCCGGAATATGACATCATATTCCGGTGCTCAGCAGTGAAGCAGCTTGCGCCTCGGCAGAGCAGGGAGACGGGGGTCTCACGCTCCCACCGCAGGACTTCTGGATGGTAAGTCCAAAACCTGTTTGCCTTTTACTACAAAGGGGTAGAGGGTAGAGGGGGAATAGCGAGACGAGAGGGGGGTAGATAGTGAGAAGCGAGGAAGGGGGTAGAATGAATCAATGTGTGCATTGTGTGAATGAGTGAGAATGAAAGAACGTGTGGATGAATTGTCTGAGCGAGGGAGATAATTAATGAGTTTGTGAGAATGCATTAATGAATGTGTGAATGAATAAATGATTGTGTGAATTAATTATGTGAATAAAAGTGTGAATTAGTGAGTGACTGTAAAAGTGTTTGTGTGCATCATAGATGTATAATTGATTTGTGGAAAGGTAAAGATGGCACAAGCAGGATGTTTGAGCCTTGGGGACCAAGATGACACAGGCAAGGTGTTTATGGGACAAAGATGGCACAGGCCGGGCCGTTTGGGGACAAAGTTGACTCATGCTGGTCTGTTTGGAAACAAAGATGGTAAATCAAATGTGTGTAATTTGGGTGCTGGTCAGGTTCTTTGTGGGCAGGGCTGGCTTTGGGGTGTGCATCCTGTCATCTATGCCTGTAGGGGGTTTTATCTCTACCTTTATTGCTGAGTGTTTATGTGATTTTCAGTTGATCTATACCTGCAATGCTATGTTTCCATACATTATTATACCTGCAAATACGGGATTTGTATGTCTGATTCTATGCCTCTAGTGCTGAGTTCACATGTGAACAATAATAATAACAATATTAATATATAAATATGATTGCTAAAAGCAATCACACTCCTATCATGCCCAGGTAACCAGTACATGCTAGAATCTGGGTGTGCCTGGGCATGATAGGAGTATGATTGCTGTTAACAATTAATATATATATATTTATATATATTAATATTGTTATTGATTTTTTTGTTGTCCAATTTTGTTGTGTTACTTACTTTTAATAAACATGTGAGATTTTTTTTAATGGTGTGGGGGGGGTCATTTTTGGTTTCAGCCATATATGCTGAATTTTCCTTTCGGTGCATCCCTACTACTAAGCCAGACACTGTGGTAGTGGTAGGCCTACACCACATCAATGTTTGGCTTAGTATATAGTGATAGGGGTTGTGCTGCACTATTGTCAATGTCTGGCTCGATGTATAGTGATAGGGATATAGTGATAGGGATTACGCTGTACCACCGTCAATATCTGCCTCAGTATATAGTGATAGGTGTTACGCTGTACCACCGTCAATGTCTGCTTCAGTATATAGTGATAGGTGTTATGCTGTACCACCGTCATTGTCTGCCTCAGTATATAGTGATAGGTGTTATGCCGTACCCCCCGTCAATGTCTGCCTCAGTATATAGTGATAGCTGTAATGCTGTACCCCTTCAATGTCTGCCTCAGTATATAGTGATAGGTGTTATGCTGTACCCCCGTCAATGTATGCCTCATATAGTTATAGGTGTTATGCTGTACCACCGTAATTGTCTGCCTCAGTATATAGTGATAGGTGTAATGCTGTACCCCTGTCAATGTCTGCCTCAGTATATAGTGATAGGTGTTATGCTGTACCACAGTCATTGTCTGCCTCAGTATATAGTGATAGGTGTTATGCTGTACCCCTGTCAATGTCTGCCTCAGTATATAGTGATATGTGTTATGCTGTACCACCGTCAATGTCTGCCTCAGTATATAATGATAACAGTAATGCTGTACCACCTTCAATGTCTGCGCCAGATAACGATAGAAGCTATGCAGTTTTAAAGTGTGTGTGTGTGGAGGGGGCACATACAGGATCTGCCCCAGGTGCCAAATACTCTAGGTACGCTCCTGAGTTACGCAAACCTCCATATCACAGCAGTGCAAGGTCTGCAACATCACTATAGGTTATATGATAATTAAAATGTGACGATAGGATAGGAGAAGAAAAGAGACTGAAATTGATGGGATAAGGGAAGGAAAGGTGGATAAAGAAAAAGAATGGGCAAAGAGGACAAATAAAGAAAATAACAGGCTAGGGTTAGGGGAAATTGGAAATTCTTTATTTCACCACAACTCACAAGCAGCTTACTACTTAATGAACATGCATTTAGTTTTATAAAATGTTCTATTTATTACACATATTTCACAGTGTGACCAGTCACAAATTTCAAAATATTGTGGTCATCAGGTAGAAGTTCATCTATCTATAAATACAGATATTTACAATATAATTATAAAAGGTCTTATCTTTTTCCCATGCTACAGTTATGGAAACTTATTTTCACATATTTTCCATGAGCTAAGATTCCAAATTATATGTTTCCATTTATTATAAATATGTGTGTCCATTATTTTCCTTTCAGTCAACACATTTAATAATGTTCATAACCACAGTATGTACGGCCACGTTTCTGCCAGAAAAACCATAATTTATGTGACAATTTATTGAAATGAGAGAAAAGATATCTGGAACATTTACATATTTTCCTCAACCGAAATGATAGCTGTCAGATATACAACACAAGCCACCTTGTGGGCATTAAGTATGTGACACTCTAATAGATATATCTATATCATATTTGTAAATGTCTACAAAGTGTTCCAAGTATTAAATGTATGTTCCACCTTTAACGTTTCCTGCATTGAGTGGTTCCTATTTTTAGGTCACTATAAATTCTACAGAAGTAGTCATGAATGCCCCACATGAGCCACACTCATACTAGCCACACTAGATACCCTAGAGCTGTCCACATCTTCATAGGCTGTGTGGGGCCAAAATCTTAACTTTGGTAGACAATGAGCAAAATACAGGTTTGAAGCAACATCATGGTAGCTACCCACAGCCAGGAGGCAGCATAGCACTGATAGGCTTTTTTTAACCTCAATGTGTCTCTGTACCTGTAAACAACCTATAAATTTGTCATTATGTGGCTGCCTATGTAAGAAGTGTGGATAGTTTAGATTAGTTATACTGGGCAAACAATCTAAATAACTCCTTACACAAACTCTCCCTATTATTGAATATTGAACTTGTCTCCAACTTTTTTTGGAACACAAAGTAAAAGCATTCTGTTCCATTTATCTACAACCCTTTTAGTAAAGTAAAACTTCGTTACATTACATCTAAGTCTGTGACCTTCTAATTTATGACTATGACTTCTTGTTCTGACATCTCTTCACGTTTCAAATAAGCTTTCCTCCTGTACGTTGCTAAATCCATTTAAGTATGCAAATGTTTATGTTACATCTCCCCTTTCTCTTCTTTCATCAAACCTATTCATATTAATAATTTCTATCCTGCAAACCACAAAAGAAGAAATACTTACTACCAAATCCCTCTTCCATAGTCCCTAACAGAACAGTGCACCCAATGCCATATTCTGCCTTGGGATTTTTATGTCTCAAGTTTATTATTTTACATCTATCAACATTAAACTGCAACTGCAACACTCTCAACCATTCTTCTAATTTACTGAACTCATTTATTTGACTTGTTACACCCAGAAAGTCTACCTTTGTATCATCAGCAAAAATACATACCTTACCATTAAGACGTTCTGGAATATCATTAATAAAACTATTAAAAAGCTCCTCAAGCAACACTCACTTTCCTGGAGTAACCATGAGTCAAAAGTCTTGGCCCAGGAGTAATGAGGATTTGGCTCAAACAAAAAGATTGTCACAACTGATTAGGAGTGTTTCCTAGGAGTTTCTGAATTTTGCCAAGTACGAAAAACAGTTATGTTGTGCTTGTCAGGGTCCAAAATTGTAATGGACCACACCAAGTATAACATCTAAATCAGGTCAAAGTAGCTTCAAAAGTTGTTGAGATGATACCATGGGTTATATCTGGGTAATATATTCTCGCCATGCCTTAATGAATAAACTATTTTATTTCCCAAAGTCTTCGTGACCTCTTGGACAGTGTGAAGCTAATGTTTTCCTATAAACTTGGCTTGCTATAACCATTTTGTTAAAAAAAAATATGTTGGATGTAAATTGATCTATCTCACCATTAACATCAATATGCTAAAATGTGTTAATCTGTTCAAAAATCTACTTCACACATTGGTAATTAGAAGCCACTCCATAAGGGCGTTTGCATTAAAGGTACTTAAATGCAGACGCCCTTATGGAGTGGCTTCTAATTACCAATGTGTAAAGTAGGTTTTATATTCTATATACAGAAGCAAAGCTCAGCAGCCAAAAAAATAAAATAAACTAAATAAATTTGGCAAATCATCTGTGCTTTTCATTACACCCAAGTGTTAGCAGAAAATTACCTCTATTATTTACTAATGATTGAGTTTGCAGCCAGGGCAAGTTTGCAGGAGCCAAGTTAGACAATATTCTGTGTAGATAGATATACTAATTTATACTTGGTAACATAGATTTTTCCAATGACCTCCATGGCCTCTATGCCACATCCAGAGGAATTGGAAAATTAAAAATAAGTTTTAAAACCCTGGAGAGCTCACACCATTCCATGCCCACTGTAAAATAAAGGATAACACTTCTGAGTGCCCAACCATACTTCACGAGTCCGTTTCATATGTATATATATATATATATATATATATATATATATATATACCGTATTGGCTCGAATATAGGCCGCACTTTTTTCCCCCACTTTAAGTCTTTAAAGTGGGGGTGCGGCCTATATTCGGGGTCTAGCGCCCGACGCCCGGGACATGCAGTCCCGTGCGCCGGGCAGGCAGCGGGGTTAGGATACAGATCCCCCGCAGCGGTGCAGGGGACCTGCATCCTACTCCGCTCAGACAGTCTCCCCTGCCAGCACTTCCCACGGGGGGGGGGGGTGCCGGCACGGAGGTTGTCTAAGCGCATCGTGCGGACCTCCGCACGATGCGTTTTACCTTTGCCCCCCCGGACTTACCGGAGCAGACTCCCGGGTGTCTTGTCCCCCGCCGGCCCCGCAAGACACCCGGGAGTCTGCTCCGGTAAGTCCGGGGGGGGGGCAGAGGAGGATAGTGGTAGCATATCTCGGGGAGGGAGGACAGTGGTAGCGTATCTCGCGGAGGGAGGATAGTGGTAGCGTATCTCGGGGAGGGAGGACAGTGGTAGCGTATCTCGGGGAGGGAGGACAGTGGTAGCGTATCTCGGGGAGGGAGGACAGTGGTAGCATATCTCGGGGAGGGAGGACAGTGGTAGTGTATCTCGGGGAGGGAGGACAGTGGTAGTGTATCTCTGGGAGGGAGGACAGAGTGGCAGCATATCTCGGGGAGGGAGGGCAGTGGCAGCATATCTCGGGGGGGGGACAGAGGTGGCAGCATGTTTTTTTGGTGCTTTTTTAAAGAAAAAAACTTTTTCTTTAAAAAAGCACCAAACTTTTAGGGTGCGGCCTATATACGGGGACGGCCTATATCCGAGCCAAGACGGTATATATATAATCCCTATATCCTCTACAACTATGTAGGGTGGGCTTTAGCTGACAAGGATGCCAAAAAAAGGTAGGCATTTAATATCCGCAAAAGAGGCGGCCAGTGATTGCAAAAGGTGCAATAGATGGACCTCATCCCCAACCTGCTGTACTTAGTGGAGCTGGTGTGGTAGGTACATAATTAACCTAAATTATTATGGTATTCTGGGGTCCCCTGTTTTTCATTTTATTTGTTAATTCTAATTTATCAGTTTGGTAGATTGTTATGGCGCCTACGTGGTAAAGGGGATTTATGACATTGCACAATTTAAAGTTGCAGGCATTCACATTAACTCATAACTTGTATTTTAATGAATATATATTGTTTTGAGAGTTGCCGCATGTGACTTAAGTCATTTGATGCCAGCCAAGTCTCTGCAGCTACCCATCAAAAATGCACATCAGTAAAAATTCCACACCACCAATTTAACTATAATAAACAAAGACAACAGGTAATTAACAGCCATAATATCTCAGACACTGGCCGGGTACTACTGTTTCATTGAGCTGACAATCTGATTAGTGACATTGCAGTATGTCTCATATCCTTAGATCTCAAGTGCTCCTTATTCTTCCTGTCCTCTGTGCTGCCCCTGTATTTTGTCTGTAAGCAGTGGGTGGCGGAAAGGACAGCCCCCTCCTTCTCCCTCCCTGCAGATATGTGTGTCACAAACAGGATCAGACAAGGCAAACAGAGCTGTTTTTTCCTGCCTGGTGCAGGCTGTACATGAGTCAGAGAAGGAGAGGGAGGAGATGTTAAAAGGCTTTTTTCTAGTGCCCTCCTCTTTGTGATTGTATGAGCTCATATCACCTGGAGACCCAGAGACAGGGGAGAGACGATGACTTCACCACTGGCCACCCCCTCTCCCCCTACATTCAATGAGAACAGAAAGAATTTTTGCATGGGATATGTAAAATGCTTGCTTTACAAGCACAAATATCTGTCTGAATGTTCAAGAAAATATGAACAGGAAAATGGGCTAACACAGTGGCTAGCAAAAGATTTAACACATCTGCACAATCAAGCTATAAATAACATGATGAACAATGGTGGTATTGCGATAAAACATATATATTGAGACGAAAACTTTGATCAGGAAAACAGATTTTTGCTAACACAGAAGCTCCAGAAACACATGGTTTATGATGATGTCAATAGAATACCATAAAAGCAAAAATTGAAGCCAAATAAAAATGTGTCAATTATTTTCAGGATCATATAGTGTAGCCAGTGTTATGATCTGGTCTGCCTGCACAAAATGTGGCAGTATTTCAGATGTGGCTAAAAGCACTGTGACTTTACAGTCTGCCCATATAAAATGTCAATAAAACCCAAATATGCAATGTTAATTTTCCTATAAAAGTCTGTTTTGTGATTGTCAAGTTTATGAACCTCACAGCGAAATACAGTATATGGAAATATTGTGTGGCTACTTGACTAACTTCATTCACTTCTGGATACTTCTTATCTCTTATGGATATATAACCACTTTGTTCTATGACATACATTGTTCAGGGCTGTGAAATCTGACGTTCCTCTATAAATGAACAATAATATGTCTAGACTTTATGTTTACACTTGAACAAATTACCTCTGAGAAGAAGTAAGGTTATATAACACTTAACTTTACTCTTACGTCACCCGCTTAAGGGTATCACAAACTCTGTTTTCTCTGGGATTAAAATGCAGTGTTCTTTGAAACTGTATATCCACAAAGAATACCAAGCTATGGAATATATATGTAAAAAAAAACACATTTAAAGCTAAATATTCAACAAATTAATTAAACACTACTAAAAATATTTTTTTGGAATACAAAGAGCAAAAAAGGTACGTCAAAGGTAATCAAGTGTATGTCAAATCAATTACTTTAATAGCACACTTAAATACTAATTGACAAATTACATCTGCCTACTACACCAATTGTAGTGCTAAGCAATATTAAGAATCATTTAATGTCAGGAATATATATATATATATATATATATATATATATTATAACATATATTTATGGTGTGAAGGTACTTAGCCAAAAAAGTATGTTGCTGTGAAAAAGCAAAATCTCTAAAAGGAAATCACTTGGTAACTCCTTAGCTTTGTTGAATTTGAAGTTGGTTTGTGTTTTCTTTTTTCATTTTCCTATTACTTGTTTTTTTCACCACATTCTGCTTTTTTGAGTTTATTTCTTCCCCTTGCCTCACATCACACCTTAGACATCTTATTAATGTTTTTCCCATGTGCTTTTTGGACAATAGCTGGGGGAATCCCCTGCAGTGTTCAGTACATAGCGATCGCTAACATTAGTCAGCCCTTCCTGTCCCTTCAATAGGCGCGTAGCCCCAAAGGAACTAACCAGGTGGAATCCGGCCTGAGTCAGCATCCAGGGACAAAGTAGACATCTCAAGGTGGTAAACAGGAACCCTTAATATTGAAGACATAAGTCCTTATATGGGCCATACATCCTTTTAACACCTTACATCTTACGCCAGATACCAATGTGATGACTAAGACTCAGCACATGCATGTTGACAGCCAAAAAAGGCAAATCTTAATACTGGCTTCACATTTCATAAATATATACTTTCTCTAAACAAACTAATACAACTTTATCAAATAATCTCAAAGAGAAAATGTATCAGTGAATAAATCAAAGATTTCCAAACCTAAATAATGATTGTATATGTGCAGACAACACAGATTTTTGTTCTTTTGAAGCCCCGAGGTCAGTGGCTCTGCTTTGAAGAAAATAACGCCAGCGGTGGACACCAAGTCCCCTTCTTCATTTCTTCTGCGGTCACACACCGCGGGAGGGACAGATCTTCTTGGTCTCTCCCCTCTAGGGTTGGGACCATGGAAAACATTGATGGAGTGGGGCACTCAAAAGAGCTCCCTAACTCCCCTCCTCACTAGCAAAACCGGGGGCCTTTTCAGGGGACCCAGCTCCACCATGGCCTTTTTGGTGTCTCAAAACAAAATGGTCTCTTAGTGCTATATGGAATGTCTGTATAAATAAAATCAAAATCCAAAAAACAAACACACATGCTCTGTGCATAAAAAGTGCAATCATACAAAGTGCCCCCCAAGGAAGCCCCAGCCTTTTAGGCTGGTGTGGTAAAAAAATTATTGGCATACACCGTACACCTAGCCTAAAAGGCTGGGGCTAGTGTATGCAAAAATAAAAAGTGCAAGGAGGGGTCCGAGGTGCAAAAATGTGCTTTCCAGCATGTGCCAAAAAAAAAGGTGATGTGTGCTTAATCCTACAGAAGATCAATGTGCGCAGTGTCTAGTCTTGGCCCAAAGACTTCATGCTATCCCAGCCAAAGAGGACCAAACTTTCCCTCTCTCACAGGTACTTACGTGATCTTAGACAAAAGGCAGAGAAGCCGAAAACACAGATGCTAAGTGGCAGCAAGCATATGAGATGTAAGTCTTTCTAATAAGTAGACTTAAATAATTCAACCTGCAATTCTACCCCCCTCTCTCTATAAGGGCGCAGCCCATAAAAAAAAACCAACATAAAAAACAGCAAAAACAAGGAATTATAAATAACTGTGAAAAAATATATTTCCAGTTAGCAGCAGTGTATCATGCATACACATTTTGTAGTATTTAAAATGATTATAGATCATAGATTGCAGATTATAAAAGTCAAGGTAAATATTATTTTCTTTTAAACACACACACGATTTGGAAACCTCCAATGAACTAACATTTCAACTATAAAGCTTAAGATAAAAACTAGATTGTAAGCTCACAAGAACAGGGCCCCCCTTCTCCTTTTGTACCAGTTTGTTATTGTTTGTGATTTTAAATGTATCCTACCGACTGATTGTAAAGCACTATGACATCTGCTGGTGCGATATAAATAAATGTAATATAAAGGTGAGCTCACATTAATCAAATCACTAAAATGCTCAATGTCATATTCTTAGTGTGTCACAGTTTACAAACAGTTTCATTTTTACCTCAAACACAAATTGAAGCTACTAGGTCAATATCCTGAAAATTGCATTTTAGAGATGCATGTTCGCTCTTGTGGTTTTTATTTTATTGAAGATATTTCTAAGGGTTGGTTGTGCTAGAATTCTAATTGTGCTCCAGAATCTGCTGGTATTATATAAATAAATAAAATGTGTTGTCATTTAATAATTTAATTATTTCCCCATTTTCCCTAAGATATGGCATATGCCAGTCTGTTTGAAATGGTGGTGGCACTAAGAGTTACTAAGCAGTAGTCAAGAGTGGTACCTACAACTCCTTTGACACCTGAAGACCCAAGTCATAGAGGATGCATATTAGACCTGAGCCTTTTCTGTATCTAGTTCCTGAAAACATTTTAAGGGCTTCAGCTTTTGGTACTCAAAAGGGCTGGACCAAAGGAAACTGACAACACTCCAACCCATTTTCAATGCTAATGATTATCCAAATACACAAACCTAAATGACACTAAACTGAGAACCACCTTTAACACATGGGAAAAGTTTTATCTTGTAGGCCAAGCCCTGCCGAATTGTGCAGTATTTTGTGAGCCTCAAACACACTGGGCTGACATCATGCTCAGAACGGATTATCCAGTCATCTTCAACCAACAGAAGGAGACTGAATAGATCTAGTGTAGATGCTCTCTAGAGGGTTGTTTGCTTCTGGTGGAAACTGCCCTGGTCAGTTCTCTCCTGCAAACATATACAATTGAACCTATACACTGTTGTGTTTCTTTCAGGTTTGAATTATATTATTGTTACTTACTTCACATTGGAATGTAGAATATACCGTATATGTAGTTTTGCAAATATAAACAGATAATTCTACAAAATGCAAAAATCATAAATTTTATAAATAAATTAATAGAATACATTCTCCATTTATGGTTGACCCTCAGATTCTTACTTTCCATCTGCCTCTTCAATTTGTCTTTGGCTGTTGACCTTTCTGCGTACAATGATACCCATTCATCTAATTCCAAAATGTTACAATCTCACATGAAATCATATACAGAGGGAAGTATTTGTCATAGAATGTCCAGAGAAGGGAAAGACGAGCAAGTGGAGTTTCTCACAGTTCCCTCTATGGTTATCTATTTCAGCAAATAGATAATAAAACTAACACAAACACAGCGATCAATTTAACGATCACAGTACTTCTAAAACAGTTCAAGAATGGCTTATGTGGGCTGTGACTGTTTTTCAAGATGGCATTCATGGTAGTGCCATGCACCTGATTACGGCACGTCATGTAATGGCTTATGATTGTTGGACTGCATTCTGCTTACCAAGGGTAAAACAATGCTATGGGTGATAAATGAGCAGCAGAGTCATTGAATAATCTAAAAGAACATAATAAAAAGTTCTATGAATAAACTCAAAAAGACAATGGAACAAACTACAATGAACACAGAGTTTTGGAAATGGCCCTGATACTTTCAAAATCTCATTTAAAGATCACTGCGCAAGATTAATGGTGCAAGTTGCTTGGGAATGTATGGACAGCTTGATTATATGTACCATTTTACCTTGGGCAGAAAGAAATATTCAAGAGCTGTACATAATGGTGTACATAATGCAATTATACAGTTATGCATATTATCTTGTGTATTTATTTAAGATCAGCACATTTACCGTATTGGCCCGAATATAGGCCGCACTTTTTCCCCCCACTTTAAGTCTTTAAAGTGGGGGTGCGGCCTATATTCGGGGTCTAGCGCCCGACGCCCGGGACATGCAGTCCCGGGCGCCGGGCAGGCAGCGGGGTTAGGATACAGATCCCCCACAGCGGTGCAGGGGACCTGTATCCTACTCTCTGATACGCTCAGACAGCCTCCCGTGCCAGCACTTCCCACGGGGGGGAGTACCGGCACGGGAGGTTGTCTAAGCGCATCGCACGGACGTTCACCGGCAGCGGCGATGCGCCGTTGCCGGTGAACGTGCGCACGATGCATTCTAACCCCCCCGACTTACCAGGGCAGACTCCCGGGTGTCTTGCAGGGCCGGCGGAAGACATCTACGCAATACGCGTATACAACTTCCGGTGCCGGCACTGGCACCGGGAGTTGTATACACGATGTGCATAGATATCCCCCTCCGGTCCCGTAAGACACCCGGGAGTCTGCTCTGGTAAGTCGGGGGGGGGAGGACAAAGTGGCAGCAAGTCGCGGGGAGGACAGAGTGGCAGCAAGTCGCGGGGAGGACAGAGTGGCAGCGTATCTCGAGGGGGGGGGCAGAGTGGCAGCGTATCTCGAGGGGGGGGGACAGAGTGGCAGCATATCTCGGGGAGGGGGAGAGGACAGAGTGGCAGCATATCTCGGAGGGGGAGGACAGAGTGGTAGCATATCTCGGGGGGGGAGAGGACAGAGTGGCAGCATATCTCGGGGGGGGGGGAGGACAGAGTGGCAGCATGTTTTTTGGTGCTTTTTTAAAGAAAAAAACTTTTTCTTTAAAAAAGCACCAAACTTTTAGGGTGCGGCCTATATACGGGGGCGGCCTATATCCGAGCCAATACGGTATATCTCATGGGTATCCGATGGTTACAGTGGACACTTGAGGAACCCTTAATGATGGCGATCAGATATCAAATCAAGACTTTTCCATTGTTCGCTGACACAGCAAGGTGATGAGAACAACCAATATATCCAGATTTATTGGAGAGAGAACTAGCACAACAACTAATAGCAGATTTATGTTATTAAAAATTCCTACACTCCTGTCGCTAGTGCCATACAGTTACTTAACAATATATTTTAATGTTTACATTTACAACAGATTGTACCTTTTCCTGCATTCTAGCAAATATGACCCCCACATTCCTCCCCTCCAAAAAGTAATACGCATAAAAAGAGGGTAATGATTTTCAGTGCAATATAGAGCTAAGCTATTCTTGCCATAAATATGTATATCTTTATATTCACCACAAATAAAAGCTCGTATAAATGACCTCACCTTTTTCATTTTTTTTCTAAGATTATCAAACATGTAATGCCTGTTTCATCCTTTTACTGAATTCTATGTTTTCTTTCCAGCCCACGAAACACATATTGAGGTTTTTAACATGACTTGTGAGCCATACATTTAAGCTTTGATGTGAATGTGTAATGCCTTACCTCTGATGAAAGGTGGGGGGGGGAGAAATCCTTCAGAAGTGAGATTTACACAAGATCAAACTCTTAGCGTGTTTGATCCCCGTCCTCTTTTGCTTAATGTGTATACAGAAATCCCTTGAAAGTCTACAAGGGGCAAATCCTTCTTAGCAATCTGTGGTTCCATAAAGAGCCTGTAATTAGTGAGGAAATGTCCTCTTGTATTTAGATAATGTCTTTCATCTCGATTGAAGCCTAAAGGTGTGATCTAACTTTCAGTTTATCTCTATTTTGATAGTAGTGTTCTAAGTACACCCAATATTGTACAGAATAATGAATACGTATGAGGTAATGGAAGTGTGCCTTGTTGGGGGGGGCAAAGGTTGCTGCTGAGCATAGGAAAATATAGAGCAAGCAAGGAACCTAAGACTGTAGAACAAACCAAAATGTTGTGACATGGTACAGTTTTGTACAAAGGTGTTCAAAACATTGTTACTTTCTGACTGGAAGGTCTGCTGCCAAGTCAAGCTAAATGAGTTTTTGACTTAGTCAGGTTCAGTAGTTGCAAGTGGCTCAAATTGTGGGAACAAGGCTTAGCTAGGAGACCCAACTTTCCATGTATGTAACACACTATATGGAATGTTAATTTTGCAATGCTGCCCAATATGGGACCACATTAAAAGCTGGACTCCTAGGAGAACCTTGAGAGAACATTATGTGAGTGCATTTTGGTGTTGTAACTAATTGCATCATTATTGATCTCTAAAAGGTATAATAGTTGTGGTTGGAATTATGGTATATTGAACACATGCCGCCTACCTAATTGTCATCTATGTGTTTGCTAGCAAATCGGCAAGCATCACATCCTCTTGGTGGGGCCACCACCCCTCTATAATCAAACCTGTCTTAAGTTTATGTATACATCCCGTATTTTTTATACTGAAAGGGAGACAATTTTATTTCAGGATTCATCCAGGCCAAGTAAAAAACTGAACTGGTTTTATAGAAGTGGCGCTGCTGTACAAGCAGATCGACCAGCGCAGGAATTTAACACGTTTATAGTCATAGCGTAAGTTTCAGTCCCGTTGACAGAAATTAGGTCAAGTGACTCTACTACAAATCAGTCTTATTATCTTACAAAAAGAGAAAAACAATAGAACTATTTTTTTATTATTATTTTACATGATTTTAAATCCATCCCTTGTGTTAGGTATGAGCCTCTAAAATGTTTTCACTCAGGACCCCTTTCCTTACATATCTTAAACTTTTTCTGGGATGAAAGTGTGTTTAATTCAAAATAACCTGTACATATTACTTGACATTATTTAAATCTTAATGTGTTTATACCCCGTGAATAGCTAGCTAGCTAGATGGATATAAATGTAATGAAAGGGATGTGTAAGAATTGAATTGTCACTGAAGTATTTGCAATCTGATGACAGGAAATAAGACTTTCAGACATGTAGAGGATAGGGGAGCCAGTCAGACAGAGGCACACAGTTCTACATATCTGCTTCACTGTCCACAATTGTATTTTGCAAGAGGGCATCAAAGGGTGACATTAGGAGGGACAGTGACCAAACGGGAAGCGGAGATACCGGAATGTTATTAATACCTCTGGGCACAATATATATGGAATGCATCTATTGTTTGCAAAGTTGAAAGGTCATGAATTGTTTGTGTGGAGGGTACAGTGCTGAGAGACGGCATGGGTGACTTCTAGACTGGCTCTTATATTAGATTGCTGCCTGGCATGAATCATTTCAGCACTTCTACTCCCCCAGCTCTGCCACTCATCCGTTAAACATTCTGTGACCTCACCTGTATCACGCTGTCTGCACTGTGAATCAGGAGCATTTTGCCTATCACCATAATGTGTGTGGCAGACGGGGACTTAACCTATTATTCTGTGCTGTGACACAGAGTGGTTTAATACATCATTAAACTACAGTGTGTCATGTAGGGGTCAGCTGGCTTTCTATATTGCTATAGAACTGTTAAATATCTAGGTCCATCTCACTCAGCATTCGTTCATCTTACTGCCTCTTACACTGTGGAGATCATGTGCCACATCACACTGCACTACTGGGGGCAGAAAGCTCATTATACTGTACTGTGGCATAAATGGACCATTCCTTCAACATTGTGCATTGTCAGATGGAGGACCATTTGGTCTGACAGACAAAAGTCTGCTGACTCATTAGAAAGTACTGAAATACAGAGGAGGAAACAGGCTCTTTGTTCTATATGGCGTCAGTTGTCTTGTTATCATATACAGAGGAATAAAACTAGACGAACAAAGGTGGATTTCCAGTTAAGGATAGAACAGAGAGGTTTCTCATTATTGATAAATTCCACCATACTGCTAAAAGCAACAAAATCCAGAGACCTGTACTCATGTGTACCTAGAGATATGGATCTCGTAGCATGGATAGGGGGTTAAGCATATTGTGTAACATTTTTTATGCTGTGCCCCTTTTGTTTTCCTGTTGATCTTTATGGAATTTTCTATTTCCTGAGCATGTTTATGCATATAGTAGTGATAAGGCCTGCTTCTTTTTTTTGGTGCATTATAAAAATGCCCCTGCACTTTGCATGTGTGCTCCATGCCTATGTGTGACTGGAACATCATAACTCGTAGCAGGGACTAAAAAAGAGTATCCTCTAGACAAGTGTTTCTCAACCTGTTTAGAAGAGTTTCAGGTATGTAGCAAATTCTGTCAACTAAGTACTTTCAGTACCAAGATTTTCCAGTACACACTACGGTATAACAACTGTTTTAGAAGTACCTCAACCTCATTAGGTTAATTACTGCATATGAATGCTTGTTAATTAATTACATGAGTAATTAGCTTAAAAGGAGGCACTTGTGACCCAAGAAACCTTTGTGGCCTAAAGGCCTGTAGTGCCACTGGCATCACAGAGGGTGCAAGGCCTACTAAATGCCCCTGATGACTTTCATAATAATTTATTATTTATTTTTATTCTTAGCTAGCTGAAATGCCATTAAAATGGCACTTCTGTGCCTGTTCATCCCTCCAGCTGTTTGAAGCTTCTGCCCACACAGTGAGTCGGTGGCAGGGACTGGAGGACAAGCAAGAGAGGGCCTCATGTGGGGATGGCTGCAGAGCCTTGGGCTTCTGTACATGTGTATATGGGGCCCTGGGCAGTACAGAGCATACAAGCAGCACAAATAGGGATGTTGCCGTGAGAGCCGAAGCCAAGGAAGAAAACAATGACATCTGGTGTGCAATCCATCGCTGCACCGATCTCCACTTTGTTTCTCTGTGGCTGTGATGTCAGCACAAACACAATGAGATGTGACAAGTAGTTGACATTGTTCTTGGCTTAACCACCCCTCTGTGGATGTTCCCAGATCAAATCAAGGCATAGCCTACTGCTTAACTGCTTAACCCAAGACAAAGTCTACAACTAAGGGAGAAAAACAATAATAATACAAATACTAAGTAAAATAAGTGCAGCTGTTGCAAAATCCCATTTTTTTAAACTTCATAATTGACCAGTGGGGGATCTGCACTAGTTGACAAACCCAGGAGCAGTTCTAAGAGCCCCAAACAAAAAAGATTTAGGGGTTCCCATCAATAATTCTAAACAATAATTATATACAAACTAAGAAATGCATTACTTATAGTGATAGAGCTTTATGAAAAATCTATAACTTACCCTCCCGCATACTCTGAAGGGGCTCTTTAGACCAAAAGAGAGCCCTACATAGATGCTTAATTTGCTTATATGGCAATATTAGTTCTTGTTTTCAAAAGGCTTTTCTTCTAGTGACTTCAAGAGTGAACTGTGCCACCATAACTGGGAACTGGGAACAGAGTGAAGCCCTGTTTCATCTTTCTATGAGCTAGAGATATGTTTGACTGTGCCCATTTCTCACCAACTTCTCTCCCGCTCAGTCCTCTACCACTAAAGGTAATATGGCACTAGCCCCAGCTGTTTACATAGGCCCTTCTCCTAGGTCAGGGAGAGCTCCAGGGAGCCTTCTTTGGGAGGTTTCCAGGTATATCAGTTACACCAAATGCATATTAGCCTGCTGGAGACACTAACAGCCTGAGACAAACAAGGACAGCACATGGAGGCTGGGGTTACTTAAGATGGTCTAGATTAGGAACAGTAATGCCAAGAAATGTATGTGACTGTTCCTTTAAAACTGTGGTCCCAGATAGAAAACAATATTCACTGTGTGCATTGGCATGTTAACCAAAGAGTGATAAACAGATTCATGATTTAATTTCCAAAGGCAACAAAGGCTGTGAACTTGCTGGTGCCTTCTTCTTGTGCCTACAGGCTACAATTAAATATTTCATGAGAAAACAAGACAATGATGTCATAAAAGTTGTTTCTTCTTTTGGACAAATTAAAGATAAAGACGGATAAATAAGAATAGGGTCAAAAGAGACTGAACACTTCAAGAAAATATGTGTTCTTTAGCTATCACTGCTGTGTGTTCTTGTATAGTTAGTGAAACTGTGACAGAAAAGTATTTAGGTGAATGTTGCACCTGGCCCATATGTCATGCACCTGCAAGTACTTTAGGAGCTTAATTCAGCTATTTCCAATCCACTGTACATAATCTTTAGTGTTTCTTTGAAGGTTAAACTGCAGTAGCAAAAAACAATCATCTTTACTGAAACCTAAA
This sequence comes from Spea bombifrons, assembly GCF_027358695.1. Classification (NCBI taxonomy): domain Eukaryota; kingdom Metazoa; phylum Chordata; class Amphibia; order Anura; family Pelobatidae; genus Spea; species Spea bombifrons. Next base: position 23,031,649 of record NC_071092.1, on the reverse strand, counting down.
AAAAGCAATATAACTCTAGACATTATGGGGGAATATAAAAAGGTTCTACAGGTGCATGATAGCCTTAGTGTCTAAAATATCTTTTCAGCATAATGATATTCATAAAAGGAATTAATATTGTTACCATTTATTCATTGTCCCAATCACACTTTTTGTGCATTTGACACTTTTACATATAACACACTATGCATCTGTAAGTTTCATAGCAAACAGAATATTGGGAGAAATATTATTTTGTTTATCCTCTTTCATGAAGCTTTTATTTCGTTCTTCAGCTGTTACAGTACTACCCATTTTGTTTTCCTTGTTTATTTGCACCATTCATTTTCCTCCTATTTGTTCCTCCCTTTTGGTTTTTTGATTACATTTCTCCCCATTTCCATTTGTTTTCTCTACCCTTTTTCGCTCTCATTTTCTATATTCTTACTTAAACTTTTTACACTTTGTACTCTGCATGGCTGACCTTCCCTTTTCTGGGTATGCCCTGCAGCCCTGTTGGTGCTGTGTTAATGTCTGACTGTTCTTCCCTATTAATCACTGTCTGGTACCTCTCCAGGTATCTGAAAAATGCAGCAATAACAAGGAATTCCCCTCAGCCTCTGGGCATGAGGACAGCAAACATTGTGGGAGGTCTGAATTCCCTGTTCTTGTCCTGCCTGTCACCACTTTCACTACATGGAGGACCCTTGTGAGTTAATTACCACTTTGATCAAACAGCCTTGCTCACTACAGATGGACCTGAACATCCCGAGAGTATTATTATAGCTTTATCCAGACGTTTGCCCAATTTAGTTAGCATCATTTGGTCAGCACCACTTTTCAACTCTAGAAAAGTTAACATATTTTTAAAGTGAATCATAGTAGGGAAAACAATACCTTGTAGAAATCTGTGCAGAAATAACATTTACTAGTCGGACAATAACCTACCTTAAAAGCGGCATGTTGCAAGCAGCTTTAGTACCTGCTTTTTTTAACTTAAAAGGACACACATTATTAAACTTTTTTTTAATAATTACCTTGCATATAATTATTTACTATGAAATGCCAGTAATGTTTTGAATTAGACAGGTTTTTAAATAGCCCCAGGACCCATTATTTTGGTCAACATGGCTACTGACAACAGATGTTACAGGAGTACAGTAAATTCTACAATAGATGTGACTTTTAGGAAATATTCATCTTAAAAAGTAGACCTGGTCAGGTTAACTGATAAAACCAAATAGGGAGTAGAACAGTGATTCAATATGCATGACCAAGCCCCCCTGCTGTTGTAAACACTCACTCACATTTAGGAATGGACTGGGGATTAAAATTGGCCCTGGCACTTTAAAGCCTGACTTAAGTGTGGCCACCTGCTGGATACACTCTGTTGCAGACTATGCAATTACACTTTTGCAGCGTGCGGCCACATGTACCCAGCGGGCTAGGGTATGCAACATAAGCAGCACTAAAGTTACTTGGGAGGTGCTTTTACAAGCGTTTGTTGCCCAATGGCTCGCATCTATCATACAGTTCCTGCTGCATGGGATAACCTAAAATGTTTGACTCTGTAGCCCAGATATCTTTTCCTTGCTCTCAATCAGGCTCCCCAGGCTGTCAGTAACTGCACTGGAATATGAGGCTTAGCTGCCATCAGTCCTGATTTTGCAAAGCTTATGTCCAGGCAATTGGCTGTTGGGTTACAAGTTCAGGTTATTAGGTCTGAAGCCAACTTAGAATGCAGAGTGCTCCACATTGTGCATAAAAAAGAAGAGGACATTTGGGGTTTCTGGGAAACTTGGGTTACTGACATAGGAAAAATAAAGCAGGACATTTTCAAGTTGGGATTCGTTTTTTTAACACTCCAGTCCTCGAGGGCCACAAACAGGGCACAATTTGTGGATACCTCACTTTGCGCACCGATATCTCAATTAAACTTTCAGTAAAGTACTTCAGATACACACAATTTGTAGCATGTTTGCAGGCCTCAACGACTGGAGTTGTGCAGCCCTGATATAATATTTTCAATAATATCGTGACTGGATTACACAGCTGCAATTACACATCTTATGTATCTCACTAAGCCACAATAGCCCTAAGGCCCCCAGGTACTTGAACCCTGGTTGTAACTTAAACAGTTCAGCCATAGCAAGTCTTAGTACCAGTGGGGTGTCCTATCAGGGGGTCACCGCTGCAACAATCAGATTTCTGATCCCACCACTCCTACTCCTGGTCGCTGGGTAACAGAGGTGCCTAACAGGGTTATGTAACACACAGAGAGTGTAAGCTGTGCTGAAGATAAAGGCAATGCAGGAGGTAAAAGGGAGAGGCAGGAGGAGGGATATTGCGGGGAAAGCTGTCAGAGTGGAAGACTAAGAGAAGAGAAGGAAACCTGTGAGAGTTGGATGAGCAGGAAAGCTGTGATGAAGAGAGAATAAATACATGTAAGACTGATAGCTGTGAGGGGGAGAGACAGAGAACTGTGAGGAGGATAGCTGTGACGGGAGAGATGGAGAGCTGTGAGAGGGAGAGGGAAAGATGGAGCACAGTGAGAGGAACAGCTATAAGGAGGTGCGGGAGAGATAGAGAGCTGTGAGAGGGATAGCTGTAAGGAGGAGAGGGAAAGATAGACACCTGTGAGAGAGATAGCTGTGAGGAGAAGAGTAAGAGATAGAGAGCTCTGAGATGGATAGCTGTGAGGAGGAGATATGGACAACTGTGAAAGAGAGAGGGAATGTGTGTGTATATATAAATATATATATGTGTGTGTGTATAAGTGAATGGTCTGGTTTTATGACCGTTACTGTATCACGTTAGAATGTGCGTGGGAGTATATGCTTGCTGCTGTATGGTGTGTGTTAGTGTGTGGTTTTAGCATGATATGGTAGCAAGAGTGTGTGTCAGTTTGTGGTGTTAGAACCATAAGGGTTAGTGGTGCCTTGGACGAGGGAAGAAAGAGTGCATTAGTGTATGTTGTTAGAGTGAGTGGGCCAGAGTAAGTAAGTGTGGGGGCAGGCATATTTCACTATAACGGAGACATTTATAGGCCACTTTTAAAATAGTTGCACTACAGACTTACTGAGATTTATTTCGCAAGTGAGCACCCTTCTATAGAGGGACAATTAGTTAACCAATCAGTATTGTGTCTTGGGCACTGATTAGTAGCTTTAATTATAGTTAACTATTCATTATGTCTGTATATTTCTCTTTCTTGGGTATCCACTTGGAAATGCTAAAAAAAATCCATACTATCATGGTGAGACACTTAAAGTAAGTAAGAATATAACTTTATGTTCCATATAGGCACAAATTGTAAGTATTGTGTTATTTCTTATATTTCTTATATGCCTAGATGTTTTCGTGAGACACCTTTAAAAGTTATCTCACTGTGTATTCTAACTGCATCTCACTCCAGGTTCAATATGCGCTGTACTAACAATGTGAAACAGCATTTGGGTTATTTCCAAGTATTACTCACAATTCCTTATTTCTTTTTCATGGTTTTTGTGACAGAATCTTATATCATTTAGAGCCAGGGGTTACATTTCACAATAACCATAGGTGATATTTTCATAAGTCGGGTCTATGGATGTTCATGGCCCTAGGCAAAAACATGTTTTCTCACTCCATAGATGACCCACCCTTGGCCTGACAACCTATTTAACATGCTCAGCCAGCACTATGTATAAAATTTACAAACACTTTTAAAACAATCAATAAAAATACAGTAAGACTGAATGTCAAGAACGTATTGTTTGCAAACTACATTTTTCACACTCAAATTCAATTTACCTTAACACTTTTGTTCAAGTTTATTTTCTACTTTTAGAATCCTTATTCTATTTTAGTTTCCCCATCCTTCATGAGGTAGGTAGGACTCTTACCCTTATGACAGATAGCCCCAGTGTCAGGTTAGGCCCACTTACAACCTCCTGCCCTATGGAAAACAAAGTTATCCCTATTCTAGTTCTTTATAAGATAATGTCACACATACTGTTACACAAAAACACCTGTCATGTGTCATGTAGGCTGTTGTCTACCTTTGTCCCATGACAGTCAGTATCTTTCCCACATAACTCTGATCTGTCACATGTAGCCAATCCCCCAAACCTCCTTGTCTCATGACATATAGACATTCTCTGTCATATGACACGCTCACTCTCCCTGTCCCTTGCCATATTGGCCTCTCCAATCTTCCTACAGTAGGCTGCCTCCCACCTAGCCATGTTACATGAAACACTGCCCTTTACCACCTACCCTATTAAAATATCACAAAATTCCTTTCCTTCAGTCTAATAACAGCTCATAGTTGATATTCTTGCTTAAATAATGGTGATGGACTATCTTTCCTAGATTGTCAAAGTGAGTCTTTCACTATGTTATGCGCATGATCATGTTTCTCCATTAATTTATTCCACTCTTTCAACACAATCAGATATACACAAATAACTTCAAAAGAGGTGTGTTAAAAAGTGAGGTGAGTTCAGGACAGGTGAGTTTATATCTAAGCATTTGTATCATCAAGCACAATAACTCTAAGGGTGGGACAATTCAAATGTGGAATAATCAATATATTTATAATTCTAACAACATAACACAATATTACAAATTTAAAAAGAAATAAAAGCATGAAAAGTATATATATATATATATATATTTTTTTTTTTTTAAGGGTGATAGGGTAAGCTCATTTACAACATTCTCGGGTATTGACATAACAGATTTATTTAGTGCAGTAGGTAGGAGTGTGTTCTAGTCCAGAGTATGAGCTGAAGCCAGTTATAGGGACTTAGGTTTGTGAGGAAGTTCCATGACCTAAAAATAGATGGTGATAAAATGTGGGCAGGGAGGCTGTAGTTCTTCTTAAAGAGATACTATCCAATAAAAGGCATGTCATACAAACAGCAAGGGGATAAATTCTAAAACAAAAACAAAAGCTAAATGTGGAGCAATCCATATAAAGAAATATATTTACAAAAATCCCACTCATATCTCCCAGGGCCCCATATGTTTACAAACCTCATTCACCTCTGGGGTTCTCTTTGTTAACAAAGTTGAGGAACAGTTGTCCCTGACCACCATGTTACAAGACCCTACCTTATATATAATATAGAAAGTGATGTGGAGGAGTACACAAGTGAGGACCATGGAATACCTGGTATCATAGGTTGGGAAGGAATGAGGAGCATGAGCGCACTTGTGCCCTACAGGAGAAATGGCTTCCCAGGATCAGCATCAGGCAGCCACATACAATACAGGTTGAGCTTGGCTGCTTGTGCTGAGTCCCATGGAATAAAATGGAGACGTTTGGTGCATCTTCAATTGATTGCCCTCCTTAAGAGGGTAGGCAATCCTCCCACGAACAACAGTTTTAACATCCATCATCCTAAACATTGGAGCCTCATGAGCTGGTTACATCATGACGTTTTAGACATGTCTGAAACTGAAAATTGTTTTCTTTGATAGGCTCCTGGTAGGCATGGCAATCATTAAAGCATCGTTAAAGTGTATTGTTACAAAAGTGAAGCTACTATTATTCTTTCTACTTGTTCTACATATCTTATCTGAATTCTTTACATGTGATACTGAAAGGCAAACCATTGTTTGCATCAAATATGTGTCAATACGTTACTGACTGCACTAGAATGTGGTAGAGGTCAATATTCATAAACACTGCTGATATTCTCAATCAAATGGACATGTTCAGTAGGTCATTTATGCTATTCTTCAATCTGAGGAATCAAGATTTTTTTCTGTTTTTCCCAACATTTGATCAGCTTTCACACCTGCAATACTAAATTAAAGAGGTTACTGCATTTCCTTGCAGTGTCATTTTAATGAAGACTTTAAATAGATGTGCAAAAAAGGGAGACAGCTGCAATACCACATAGTGTTCATTATAATGATGCAGTAGTCAAAACATAGAACACGTGTGAATATATGCTTGCATGTGTGGTATATATATATATATATATATATATATATATATATATATATATATGCTGTATACGGTATGTATATATATCTTCAGCGCTAGTAAAAGAAAGACCAACTCTGAACAATGTGAAAGACACATTTTCAAAAATATGTATCATCCATGTGTCAGTGTACTGCACAGGATCCATGCACTTTGCCGTGTCCAAGAGTGTGTCGGAACTAAAAACTGACCTAGGCATTTATGGCATGCTAGCACCTAGGGCATGTAATTACATGTGTTTTGCAACTCAGAAATATAGAACAGACTAGCAGCTCCAAAGATGTTTGCCTTGTGTTGTTTTAAATGTTGTCTTGACAGCTTGAAGTAGAAAAATAAATTATGAAAATTACCTATATGGTATGGCATAAAGGCGTGTGGTGGGGTAGCATTTGTTTGACCTACAATGCCCTCTGATAGTAGGAAAAACCAACAAATGCAGAGGGAAAGGCAGGGCACAGAAAAGCTAAAGATAACAGACTTGAATGGGAGCTCTAAGCGACAGCTTAGAGCAAGGCATTGAGATGTAAAAAGCAGCAGAGGGGACCGGTAGTAGTCACTAAGGTAGCGAGAGTTGGTATCCATAGAATTAGACTGCTAGATTAGATTCCAAGGTATAAGGTCATAGATAATTATAAATGTTGAAGAATCACAAAGCAAGGTTTCAGAGAAAGTGCCACAGGATAGGTCAGGTGAGCAGTGGTCAAAAGCAAAGACATAAAACAAGATCTAAGCTGTAATGAGAATAAGGGAAGAGCAGGTTATAGGTGCAGGACTGGACCAGGTTGTAGCTAGTAGGACAGACAAACAACTGAGCTGCTTGCATGCAGTAGATATTCTATCTAGGCACGTAAGCATGCTCCAGGCATTGCTTCCTCTAATTTTTAGAGGTTGATGTAAGCAGAAATGTTGTGCAAAATTGTATTGCCATGTTTTAACATAAAAGACATAGAATGCAATCTCTGTATTTATTTAAGATTTTGTTTTATACTGTGAACTGAACTTCTTTGTTCAGTTTATTGTTCCATTAAGTAAAACATCAAGGAAGGTTCCCCCAATGTCCATCAACTTGTGTATATATTTATCTGTAAGGCGTTAGAGTGGTGTGTGTATGTAAATGTAAGTGTATGGTGTTAGTGTGAATGTGTGTATAAACGCATGTGTAACTGTATGTTGTTAGAGTGTGCGCACATGGTATGTGTAAGGTGTTAGAGTGTTGGGCTGTACGTATATATGGGTAAGTATATGGTGTTAGAGTGGCTGTGTGTGCATGAATGTATAATGTGTTAGAGTGAGCACATGTGTGTGTAAGTATGTATGAGTAAACATAGAGCTGCCCCTGACCATCATCATACCCCCCATATGATAATTAATTCACAGCCCCCACCCTCATCACCCCATATTGCATCACCATCATCCCCCTTCATCCCTATGACCCCTCTCATCTCCATAACCACCCAGCATTATCTCCACATAATCGTAATGCCAGCCAGTGCCATGCGGCATATGATGTCGAAAGATTAGTGACCTTTTGTGTGCCCATAAATTTACTGTGTGCTGGTTGCAAAGTGTGTGTGCTAGCCCACATGCGTAAAGCTTAAATGGGACACTGGCTCCGGGCTCTGTAGGAACAAATCCGTCCAACATGTTCCAGTATTCCACTGATTTATCAGCAGTTGCTGCCAGAGATGTTAAACAGCAAGAACCTTCACCCAACCAACTTACCGACGGGCAACCTCTGAGGTATCTTCATATTCCACCCTAAACTCACGGCTCACTAGAGGATGCTTAATGCTTGATAGCTCAAAGACCCAGCATACACTGTAAATGAATGGACTAATGATGGCAGCTGATGTAAAGGATCCTAACCCTATAGCTTGTATTTTTGTTTTGTCAAATAATACATTTCCTTTGTTTAAAAAAATTCTACATTGTCTCAGAGAAGCTGAGATGTGTGTCACATTTCTTACCAGGAATTTACCTACTTTTCCTTGCCCCATGAACAAAAATTATCAACTTCACAGAAGTCATGGGAGTGGAGTAAACGTATATTTTTAATGGCTAACTGAGATGAGTAAACAAAGGTTTCAGGATGCTAAGATCCCTTCTTCAGACATAAGTAAATAAAGATGAAACAATATGGCAAAGAGGGTATGATAAAAAAAAAATCCACAAAGATGACGGGACCTGTATAGGGTACAGGATATGTGTGGGGTTACATCAAGGCATGCAAAGGCAGCAAATGTTAAAGGGACAGTTTATAGCTCCACTAATAAAGAATGCATATTAAAATATGTTGAGGGTACTTTAATATGCATTCTTTCAACACAGTATTGACCATAATTGTATTTACCCATGTTGATTCAAGCAGCCAATAAGTGGCAGTAAAACTGCCATGGAAATTATGCATGAGCATAGTCTTGTTAGACGACCCCGCGCCAACGCTGAAGGTGACTGGCATTAAGTATATCACCTGTACCGAGATGTGTTCAGCAAATACCTGGATGGCAGACAAAGGCGCAATTCAACATAGGGGGGATTCTGCATAATCTCCCATTCTTTTGCAAGGGGGGGGCACCATGAAAATGTGATATAAGCTATAGTATACATTAAAGAGCATATGGTGGCTGGAGTGTTCCTTTAAGTTACTTTTTTTATTGGCCAACAATAACTTTAAAAGGTGCCCATGTAAGTTGGTGACTCCTAACCCCACTGTTAATTCTGTTGTTGTATGTTTAGGTAGTGGATCTCACAGTGTATATATATATACATCTTCTCAACAGAGATTAGTAAATACTATGATCTACAAGTACAATACTTTTGATTACCTCCCAGAATCTGGTTAATTTACTGCATAGCTTTGCAAAAAAAAAAAAAAAACGTTAACAGTCATATCGATGACATACATGTTGTGTCTGCGCCATTAATAAGTTACACTGTTTCTCATCCCTTTTCCACCCAGCCCTCCCTCTCGATCTGCATATTACACCCCCCCTCTTCCACACCTTTGAATTCATAGCCCTGGGGCTGGCAGCCTCCCTTCTCGCTGCCTCCGATACTCCCGCCCCTTCGCCTGGACAGCTGAAGAAAACCCCTGCACACTTTTCACTTGAGTCAGTGATCCGGGGTCGGCGATAGGCATCTGGTCTCCTCGGGATCCTTGACTCTACTCCTCTGGATTGTGGGGACAATCCGCGTGGGACTCCGTGGAAGTTTTGATGTTACCTGTTGCCCTCCAGCTCTTGCGGCTGGCTGCATAGCGCACTTGGTTCTTCACATTCTTTTTTTAACAACCCACGCACCCACTTTAGACACTGGAATAAGGAGCACTTTATTGGAGGGGGGGAGTCCCCTACTTAAGGGGTGTCTGCCTCTCGTTTTCTCCTATTCAACCTGCGCAGAACTGACAGCTGCTTTATTAATGTTCCACAAACTACTCTGTGGTCTTCAGGATGAATTTCAGGGGTCTGCTGGTGTCTCTGTGGTTCCTTCATGTAGTCCGTGCTGAGGTAAGGATGTTAACCAGATGGATCTCTTATTGGTTCAGTTAAATCGCGTTAACATATTCCATGGCGATGTACAACGGGAACGTTGCTTGGGTCTTTGATCTGTTTTATGAAGAATAACCTGATGTTTACATACCACCAGCTGTGGACGAAATTCCGGTTCAGCCTCCGAATCATAACTTTGATCAACATAACATAGCCGTTGATCATAACTTTGCCAGTTCTTTATCAATAAGTAAACAAAGCAGTCAGGCCTCCTTGCCACATGAGCTTGCGATCTTAGAATGTTGTGTTACTTGTGACTTGATTAGATTGCACATGAGTTCAGGGCTTACAGGTTGTTTTCTTTTATAGGTGTTAAATATTGTTGATAAATAATGCAAGAATAAAGAAAAAAAGACCAAATATTTTTCTCTAATTAATATGAAGTGGGGATGTTACCCTGATCATAAATTAAAACTCATTTTATTTCTGTATGTTTTATACCTTTTTAGAATCTAGTATTTTATAGGTGTGCTACAGGTGGTGTTCTATAGAATTCTCTTTTACCAAAGGATAAAAATTGTGTAAAATGTAATGATTTCTGTGTTTCAACTTTGTTCAGGATGGCTTTAAGCATTGCACACTAATGACAATGCTGATTGTGAGATATTACATATTGGCAGTTTGATCAATCAAAGTCAAGTCAAATTTTACTTTAGAAGTCGTCTTCTACCATACATTACAAAATGTAGGCACAGGCACCTGCACAAATTTCCTAGAACTTAGGCCTCCCCAACCCTGGTCTGTAATTAGAAATTAGAACTTAAACTTGGAATTGTAATCGACTATTTTATATATTGTAGTTGTGTTTCTCTTGGTGGCAAAAGAACAGGTTAGGGAGAAAGTTTGGAGGAATTCTTGGTAATAAAAACTGCAGTGATCATTATTTGGTGACAAAGTGAAGTCTGGTACTAGAGGTGACCTATAAAGCCTTGTGTTCGATCCCACTGCACCTGCCAGAGTCAGTGTGTGTACACGGAAGTGTCTGTCCTGGCAGCTGTCTGGGACACACTGAATGTCCAGCCCTGGGCAGAACTCTGAAAATGCCTAAGGAGGCCAGGTTACATTACAACATGTGCACAGGCCTGAAAGGAATGGTAGTGGAAAAGAACGTCTAAAAAGAGTGGGTGAGAAGAAGGAGAGCGCAAAGAAGGGTAGAAAGACAAAACTGAGATAGAATGAGTTATAGGAGGTTACTGGATGATCATAAAGGAACAGGTGTATCATTAGGTAACCTATGGAGCACCATAAGGTGATTGGTGATTAAAACGAAACAAGAACAAACTAAATTCCAATAAGTGATATTTTCAGAATAACGTGCCCCGCTACATTATTTGGGAGATTATTTCTATTAAGGCCAGCAAAATCTTTAGCTAATGACCAGCTTTTTTTTCCTTTTTATTTTTGCAGTTTATCAACTTAAAGTAATCAACCAACTTAATCAAAATGTTTGCAGCGACCATAAAATGAATAGCCAATTTAAAGGCCAACATTCATCATAAAAATCTTGGGTAAAACAATATACCGCAGCATGCAGCTTCTTCTGTGCGAGACATGCCAGAGTGGTGCACAAGCCCTCACGGGTATGATATATCACATTGGATGGTGCTCTCCTAATGCCACCTTTATGCATAAAAGCCACACTTTCCGCATGGCTGTAACTTTAATTGTGCTTGTACTGCAAGGTAGGCGGCACACTTGTGGTGCCCAACAGCAATGTCCGTATGCCAACTTACGCTCCCTGAAGAAGATCTGACCTGAGGTTAGGAAAGGACCCCCAACCATTGACCCAGGCTTCAAGGGCCCTAGTTACAGCTCTGGCCTCCAGTACTACATGTTCTTTTTACTTCACTGTTTAATGCATTCTTGTGCCCTTACAACTTCCCAACTTTTTCTTGCCTATTTCCATCCCATTCTTTATAACTGTGTTCTGTAGCACTTGACTTCTTGCTCTATCATCTTCTTCGCTATTTTACCATAGTATATATATATTTATAAATCCCTCTATTTGTAGTTCACTCTCCCTATCCTGTGGGATCAATTCCTATCAAAGCACACAGCTGCACAAATGAATGTGATGCTGGCTTCCCTTGTGGAGAAATAGAATGTCTTTTATACTCTTTTTTTAGCTTTGCCTCCCGGTGTCCTGTCTGTTCTGCTGACCTCTACTTTATCTGTTCATCTTTTGCTCTTTGCAGTTCTTTTCACTTTCTCTGTTCACCCCCTTCACCTTTGCACAAGGGCACTTAGCTCTTTTGAAGAACAATAGTTGGCCCTGCTTCTTGTGGTCCTCGTCTTTCTTTCCTCGAAAGGCCAACTGCCAAATTATTTTTTTTCTCGTATTGTGCTAGTTTGTTCCAGTCTCCCTTGGCTAGAATATCAGGACACTTAAACACCTTTGTTAAAATATTAAAGAGGGTTTCAGTAGGTTATGTCTCTTCCCTTGCTTGTTTGAAGAGGTTAAGTAGCTATGATTTTGACCCAAATGTACCAATGACTCAAATTCTCCTATGACTGATTGGAAAATTATAAAGCTATAACATTTCAGATGATGGAATTATAGCTAACAATGTTCTAATTGTCATAGTAAGACCCTTTCCACACTTCTGTTTTGTGGTATATATATCGGAGCATGGAACAGTCTGGTCTATGTTTTCAATTTTATGGAATAGTTTTGGTCTGGACGTCTCAGGATAGAGTTTCCAGTGCACTTTTTTTTTTTATTAGGGATGGTTGAGATATCCATTTTGTGTGTATTATAATTTTCAGGTCGAAGCTCAGTCTCATGCTCTTTAGAAAGAAGTGTTCCATGTGTGAGTGCCTATATGTGTGGATGATCTGTAAATAACCTCCTGTAAGATATGCCCCAGCAGTATTTGTGCTTACCGTTAACTTGAAGCATTGCACCTGTGCATTAAATGTGTTTTTGTGCATGTCCAGTGTACATGCATGCGATGGGCTATGTCCGCTAAACTGAAATTATAAATTTTACCTAATTTTCCTGTTTAGACAAAGAGGTTTTATCCATCCCTTACCAGGGTGGCTTATTCATATAAATATTATAGGGAATTATTGAAGTGATTATACATGCAGTGACTTATTTAAGTAAAAACGTATCATTCTTCTAATTATAATTTGTTATAATTCAACCCATCTTAGGCGTTAAACGAACACATATGCCTCACCAGATCTTTATTCTTCTTACAAGCAGTTCAGGTTACGGTACTTTCTCTCTGCATGATAACAGCAGTGAAAAATACTTTGTCACATAGAAGACTGTTTACATTATCAGTACATACTCTGTATACCATTATGCATCGCTGTGTGTTTTTGTGCACAGTGATATATTAACTGTTTAAAATTGCAGATTTGGGAGACATAGAAGCCCTGCAGTTGGCGGGTTTATTTACAGTGACAAGTGATCCCACAGTAAATAATTTGGGCAGAAAAATGATACTTAATTAAATTAAATAATGCTTCCATTAGTTGCATGTCCCAAAGAGCCACCGTGATATTGATGTAATTAGTGACTCAATAGTTGATGGTTTTTATCACATTATTCTTCTTATTTTCTGTATTAAGAAGTCGGTAATGTCATATTAAAGAATGACTGGGTAGCTAATGATATTCATAGGCAAGATACCAGGAACATGCTGCTGATTGAAAAATAACCTTGTGTTCTGACTCATGCAAAAGGCCCGTGAACCCAATACAGTATTTACAGGAAAAACTTGATTGTGACGCTGCCATCAGCTAGATGGCTCATGAATTTCTTGGCACATTTTAATTGTTCTTGCATTTCTTTTTTTTTTTTTTTTTGGCAGGGGGACCCCATTCCAGAGGAGATGTATGAGAAGATTGCAAGCGGGTCTGTCAAGTCCATATCAGATATACAGAGGTTGCTGCAGATAGATTCCGTAGGTAAATCTCTACAAACGTATCCTTATTTCCTTCCTTCTGGACGCTGCTCTCTTTGCATGCGCATCATAGCCCACCTTCTGATTGTATCCAGCATTTGTAAAGTAAAGTCGCTTCTAGAGAATGAAGCCAGTAATGACATAAATGCAATATGCTTAGAAATCCTTAGCTTTAGCACAAGTTCTGCATGGTAGTGTTACGCGCTATTAAACAATTAGTAATAAAGGGAATCCATACATGCTTTTAACCAATGGGAACATTTCCAAACCAGACAATTGCTCTTCTCTGCTTGTGCCATACAGAAATATTTTATTAAGTTTCCATGGACATGCACATCGTTGTCGGTTTAGTTCTATAAATAGGTCCAGGAGCTCTCCCAACAAAGCAAAATCACTTAAAATGTTCTCAGCATCACTAGGCATGCCCAGAGAAAATGTTCTGCTGGGCTTTACAGTGTTTATCCATTGCTGGAGTTCTATGTATATTTGTGTCTTCAAAATAATTCTCGATACAAATAATTCTCGATACAGTTTTGAACTATGTTTTGTATGTTTGAACCAATTAATCAACGTTTGAATCAATAAGTATTAAACTTCCATGTGTACAGCTTACCGTCCACTCTTCCATACCATTTTGTGTAATACATATGTGTATTACGCATATATTAGTCTCATTGCATGTTGACACACGCTGGTATACTTGTCAGCTGCAGGCTACTACAATTATTTCCAAAATATGTATAAATTACTCATATAACGTACAACAACATGTAACAGTAAATGTCTAAATATACAGGAACGCAAATACTATGCGAGATCCTGCAGCTGTCTAAATGTGTACACATAGTTGGAAATATATAAGCATGATGTATCAATGTACTAACTCAAGGGAATTAGCAAGTACTGAAGTCCCGTAAGCATCAAAGGTCCACGTGTGAGGGGACTTGTGCCAGATGCATATTGCTTGCAGTACGTCAAAGCTCACTCTGCTCTACTGCGACCTCCCTCTTCGCTATTGTCTCCGTGCGCACGTCAGACCCCTGAACTCCGCTATCTCTGTCTGGACACAACTTCCTCTCTTTGTCTGCAGTACCAGTCCTTAACACTGGCTTGTGCATGAAAAGAATTCCTTGCGTTCCCCCCGCTGCCCCCCTTTCCTCTCCCAGACTTAGTCCAGCTGCAGCAGCTGTATGTGCTATTAATACTCAGCTGGGCGAATGCATCAAAATTAAGCCTGGCAATGCCCAGAGTGAAGAATTAAAAAAAAGACAATGTTTGATAAGAGCATAGTTTTATGTATAGTTCAAAACTACAGCAGACCTGTGAGAGGCTTTAATGCAACCAATGAATTGCAGTGCGTCAAATTACTTGCAGATGATATTTAGGTGAGAATATACTGCATTTTTACATAGATAGTGTGCGGTCATATGGAAACCTAACCTACTTGGAAGGTTTAGGTCAGCAGTAGCACATTAAGTTTTACTGAATACCAGTGATATATTTAGGTTGAGCACTGCCTTACAACTTACCCCCAACTCTACCATCCCCTCTACTGAATGACTACATACAATGACATATCCTGGTCAGAAGAATGGCACCAAGTAAAAATACTATGGGTCCTACACCATGGTGTAAATTTTTTGATCTCTCCACCAAGGAGCCTTATTGGCCAGTAACATCGACTGTCCCTGATTTTGTGGCAAAGTGGCTGACAGCCTAGGACGTTATATGCCGCTAGCTAAGGATACAGCTATATCTTAAGATAGCTTAATTTTTACATAAAAAGGGCAATCCTGGTGCAAAGTGCTATCGGTGGTACATTGACTATAGCAACCAATGGACATTTCCTGGTGCTTGCTCAATCTTTCACCAGGATTACTTTTTATACCCAACACCCATTATAATTTTTTAACGTAATAATCAAAATAATAACGGAATGTGGATTGACTTTGAGATAATGTGTGCTCTAATAACCCTGTAAAGTATGGGAGTCACATTGCTCATGCGAAAGCCACTCCACAGCTGTTATATTCTCAGCTTAGCTCTGCAGATACGTAAAAGGAATGCTAGAGGTGGGTCAGAAATCTCTTGGAATGAGCAATACTTCCAGGAGACATTATGGAAAATGTTAGCAAACAGCCTGAAAATAAACATGTACCTATATCAACGGGGTTGGTCCTAAGGTTTCTGGCACCATCTCAAGAATGCACTTCATTAGTAATAGTGAAGAGAACCTTGTGTTGATACCTGATAAAGCTTAGCACCCTTGATACCACCAAAGCTGGCTTTAGAGTAAGGCGTTATGTATCAGTCTTCCTAGGTTGTAGGGTTTTAGAGAAAATCAATATGGCTTTATTAGCCCAAGAGAAAATTGAGTCTTTTTTTGAATTGTTTTTGTACATATTATGTTATTGTTTCCTTTAAAAATGGTAATTTCAAAGTGTAATTATTTATACATTCAAATTGTCAGCAAAAAATCTACACCCGCTCCACATTAACATGTTTCTAGTCACATTGTAAGTGTTATATTCTGCATTCTGTTACATTCAAGTGCAAGGATTTAAAGTATTTTAAGAGTTGTGACTAAAGATTAACCTTTTTGAAGTCAAAGGGGCAAGCAGAATGATGAAGTGTAGCTAGTTCCTATTAGAAAACTTAACAAAACCTCACTCTGTATGGATTTCTTTGATTCTGCATTCCGTGAAAATGAGTGACTTCCTTACAAACTGGACACTCAAAAGGCTAAAATCCATTTTCATATGGGACAGTGTATTTTGGTGCAGATTATAACGCTATTCCTTGTGAAATAATGGAACATATGATGAATGCCCAGGGTTGAGTGAATTTTCCAAATGCGCTGTAGGCATATTTTGATTCATATGCATCTAAAACTTAGCAGTAAGTGCATCTCCATCATGATGGATCCTTGACGAAGCCTAACTGGAGGTTAAAATTTGATTTGTTTTATGGCAATTTGGTCCATTGAGTCTGTTCATTTTTTTGGGTATTGTTTCCCATTTATACTAGACATGTAAAATTCATATACATGGCTAGTATAATTTTATTCATAAAAAAGAATGTCTAAAATATATGAATACGGTTAACAAAAATGGTACTTGTTCCAAAAACAAATATGTAATTTGTGTCGGTACACTATATAGAGAACGCGGGTCATGTAGCGCAAAATAGCCTCAGTCCTTAATGGATTGATATATTAAATGTTTGGCTAGGTAGTACTGGTCCATTTAATCTTGGGAAAGTACAATACCTTGCACAGCCTCAAAGCCAGTCTTGATTGCCCCTAATGCACTCCATATTATATTATGCACACATTATATTGTTCTAGAATTCTCACTAACATAAGTAATAACACCAGCCTTTATAAAACTATTGATGGTGTTGTAAGTTTTGGCAAAGAGGGAGACCACTTATGAAAATACTTACTAAAAAGCTAATCTGGACCCCGTGCAGCCATGTACTGTGCAGTTTACATTCATACGCTTTTGCTCTGTTAAACCTATTGCACATATTTTAAAGTGAATCCTTTTTAATTCAGCGCATGCATGTGTTCAGTCTAGACTGTGAATTAGCACAAGATTAAATGGTAAAGTAGCCACCTTCTACAATGTAAATAATCCTGCGGATGGAAAGACCCCAGTGTCTCGTAGCCCATTCAGTGTTTGTCCTTGGAGCCTTTAGATACAGACAGGGTGTGGTGCTGTTTTGGAAACAGTTATTTCTGAAGGTTACCTAAAATTCAAATAATATCCATTGTGTGACTTTATTCCTTTCCCAGTTAAAAAAAAAATGACAAGTAAATAGGTCTGTCCCATGCAAGAGTGAATAAAATAGTAATTAGTGCAGTAATTGTCCTCCCTAGGATACTTCAGTACATTTATGTTTTTATTAGAATGGTTTGTTGTTTAAGCATTAAATTAAGATTAACTCCCTGTAGTAGACGTATGTGGGAATATTTACATTTCAATATCAGAAAGGTAGCCTTTGTTACATCACAGCAGTGCACACCATCCTACCCACTAATTAGCGCATTCATTAAGCCACAATTACTTTTTTGCTTACTGGAAAGTATTTCGTTGAAATATTTCCTACTTGAGGAAAGAAAAGGCATTTCTTAGAAATATCATGAAAACATATTAGCGGAGCAGTCATGATAATACTGTTACATGAGGAAGCACAAACATTTTAGAAAAGCTGGTCTGTTTTGCGTGAACATCAATGCTGCTGCTAACATGCTAGCTAACAGTTGCTTTCTTGTGTTACTCTACAGACGGTTCTTTGGTATTTTCCAGTACATGCTAAAGTTCCCTTTTTTTCCATTCTGGCAGATGTAGAAGAAGATGTGAACTATGCATCTAGGAATGAAACAAGAGGTTTCCCCAGGGCTAATTCCAGCCACTCCCGGGTCATTCGTAGCTTAGGTAAGAGAGAAATATGCTGGCTAAATAATTCCTAAATGACAAAGTATGCAGTACTGATAAATTGCATCACATATGCATGATGTATGCCTAACCAATCAGTCAAAGCCATCAGGCCTCACTCCAACATCACCTGACATCTGCTGCCTCTATTCTATCTAGTGTGAACTCCCTTTAACGCCGTACACTATTCTCTTTAGAAAGCCCAGATTGAAGGTTTTCCTTTTGGGTAATTCACATGAACATTTTACATGAAAGCATCAGAGCTGCATTTCATGGACTGCGGTGCATTTTAAGCCATAGAAATAGATACAGGCATTCTTTAATTATTAACGTTAGTTGAGATAAAAAAAATTGATTTCTGTCTCATTTGACTCCTTCCCAGCTGTCTCTGCTGAAAGCAGGGAGTATATCTCAATACGTTTCTTGTGCATGCACTCAGAGATGAGACAGAGACAGTTACCCATTACATTCATGCACCAGACCTGCTAACAGGTCCTAAAGGGATATAAATGAGATTATTTGAAATTATTTCAATCTTTTTTTTTTTAAGAAAGTACGGCCTATAAAGATTCAGAGTCTTCTTTAGTATTTAACTTTTTGCATCCCTGGATTTTCCTTGCAGATGTAGAAATGGCTGCATTGGCAGAGTGCAAGACAAGGACAGAGGTGTACGAGATCTCTCGCCAGCTTGTTGACTCCAACAATGCTAATTTCTTAATATACCCCTCATGCGTAGAGGTTCAGCGGTGTTCTGGGTGCTGCATATCCATGAACTACAGATGTGTTCCATCACGCATCCACATCCGACATGTTAAGGTAGATATTTGACTTACAATCCACTAACTTTTCACATGCTTTATACCCCCACCCCGAAATGTATTTTCAGTTTTGATAATAGCTAATAATATCACTGTGGTGTTATTTTTTTTTATGTAATGCTAACCTGTTTGACATCAGGTTCTCTTATCTAGTCCAGAAAATGTGTTTGATTTATTTGTCATAACACTAAAACTCCTCCTTAGTAGAGTATGGTACAGTTAGTCTGTGAGTGGCGTTCATTCTTATGGCCTGTCCTTGAGATGGATCACATCTGGACGAAAGTTTGAAAAGTGGTTATATCATTTGAGGCATGCTTGTTTGTGTCTGTATAGAGTTACATCATGGAATTCAAAACAACCTGTTCTTGGGGAAGAAGCAGCCCACCTACCTTTCCACTCACTACTGGGGGTACTTTCCAGGAAATGCCTCTGCATTGGAAAATGTCATGTTTTCAATGGAAAATATGTAGCTGGATATTTATTTAATGACATTCCTGGCTATGTAAGGGGGGCTGTGGAAATATTTAATGACTGTATGATATGATTGTCTAAGAGGTTAATTTGATTCCCCATACCCCTGGGAGTGTCAAACATGTAGCATGCTAGTCCACCTTAGAATAAAGGGGAAGGGTGCATTCAGTTTCATAATTGCACTAAAAATGTAATGTTAATAGCATGTTACATTGATTCTACAAATAATAGGAATTGTGAATTGAAGTTATTTACCTTGTCATGTTGTGGTTTGAACTGTTTGTAACAAACTATTTGTCTCCAGGTAAAGAAAATCATCATAGCCCGCCCCAGGAATAAAATTGAAATGGCCACAGTTCCTCTAGAAGACCATATGGAATGCAGGTGTGAGGCTGTTCATATCCCAGCAGCAAGAAGCCAACCCATTCACCATGAAGCTAAAGGCACATTAGGTAACTAAGTAATCCTTCTCTTTCTCCCCATCTTTTGCCACTTTATTTACCCCTTTGTCTCTTGCTTTCTTTCCATGACGCCTCTTCACCTTCCCATACCATTATGTGAACATTTCTTGTGATTTCGGCCTAGCCACTAATTCAACTTTGTTACAGATATACCTGCAACCACTCTGCCTCCTGCTCCTGTATCTCGAAAAGAACCATCTCCCCAGAGGCTTTCAAAGAGGAAAAACCGAAAATTTAAGCATATGCCTAGCAAGAAGGAACAAATGGATTTACTAGTCACGTAGTAAAGATAGAAGTAGTCTTTATGTTTTATCAGGTAAGAGGTTTGGCCACCCAGATGTTCAATTATGGGCTTTTTTATGTGGCAGTGGTAGGCCAGGCTCTTTTTTCTCAGGACCATGTAGATTATGCAACTTGCTGTTATAATGCTTGAGAAAGACAAACTAGTCATATGAATCATTTGGCTTTATTGTGACAAAAAAATACTCATCCATAGTTAAATTTAGAATATATCATGATGCGATTTAAACCACAAGGTCATAATCTTTGCTATGGAAATCCAGTATGGCAAGTGGGATACATACCTGCAGTACATTTCCATCAGGCATTGTAGACACAAAAATATAAAAATAAGTATGGAAGTCCAGAAGAGCTGACATTATGTCTTCAAAATGTATATGTTTCTTTGTAAAACTAATCAACAAATATGTTTTTTTTTCAGGCTCCAATGGAAATGGAACAAATCTGGCCCCCATGGGGTCATCAGAAGGTCATTTCTGATTGTCTGCTTCAATTACTCGTCCCAGTGCTGGTGCTTTATGGGGGACAACAAATTGTGCCTTTACACTCCTTGCAGCTCGTTTTTGATGTCTTCCTGGCATTGAGAATATACAATACAAATGTGTTACTATGGCTATAACAAGGACTGCAAAAACTACTAAATGCCAAAAATTCCTTGCAAAATTATGGGACTTAAATGGAGCAGGAGGAAAGGGACAAAGGCCCCTTTGAACTCACTGGATGTATATTGCCACTTTATTTAATTGCCTTTATTTTGTATTTTTTTTAAATAAATATATATATATATACATATTTTTGTAAAAAGTGGTTACTTTTGCTGAACTTGCACGAGGCAGAACAGAGTCTGGAAAAGGGAATGGAACTGACTCCTAGTGGTTTCTTTTATTCATCCCAGTAGCTTTTCAATATCCAAAGGTCAATTCTGGCAAGGAAGAGGTCAACGACTTGCATAAAAAGTGTTTGTATTTGATCTGATGCCCATTCCCCTGCCAGATTTATGTTCAATAAATGTAACCTCCATTCCTCCCTCCCTTCCCCTCTAGTTTTCCCCTCTGATGTACTTGTTCAATTATCCTTAACGTGTTTCTCCTTATCTTCGTCGTTAATTCCTTTCTCTTTGCACACAGCTCTGTATGTCAAAAAAACTAAAAAAATATTTGGATTATTATGTAAAGTAATTTATATTCAGTATTTAAATTGTACAAAGCAAACAGACTTCTTTAATTTGTATTAAAAAAAAGACAATCTAAACTGATTTTGTATGTTGATTCAATTTATGGACACATTTTTTAAGTATTTGAGTGGAGCTGAAACTTCAAATGTTGACTCAAAAGATATGATTCTTATGCTAGAGGAAAAAATTATGATTATTTAGCAAACTAGGGTGGAATAAGGAGATTTTATATGTTGATAAAGCAGTGAACCCTGAAATTACTAAGTAAATCATACAAGTCATAAGTATTTTGTATGTCTTGAAAGGTAGTCAAGTGTAAAGTGTGGGCCACCCATCACAACAATGAGTCTTGCATGTAGTGATTGCCTAATAAAATATATAATTATGGAGTATATATATATATATATATATATATATATATATATATATATATATATATATATTGGGAACAGATCTGCCTTAATGAAACATGGCTGTATAATTCAATAGGCTACCGGCATTGTTTAGCCCTCAGTGGGGGTTTAACAGTGCTATGAATGAACTCTAGTCCAAGAGGTTTATTGTTAAAAGTAGCATTTTGTGACCTAGGTGGCACATTAATGACCCCTAACCTTTGGCATTTAACACTGTGTTTATATTCCAGGTTTTAAGATGGGGCATTTCACATCTGAGTGTCTGAATACCTTCCCTTGGGAAATTTCTTAACTAAAGCACTACCCTAATTAGGAGAGATGGAAAGAATACAAACTAAACAAGCTACTCAGTGGGGATCTCTTATATAGCGTGTCTGTTTAACACTAAGAGGATTTCCTTTTTTATATCTCAACTCTAGATATCTCTCTATAATTCTATGACTCTAAGCCTGGATTTATACATGATGTCCACAATAAAATGCTTAGAGTAAATTGAAAGTGACCGCACAATGCCTTGTTATTTCTATTGCACATAGTCAGTATATTTAAGCTCCTCATCTTTTCTTCCTGATGTGCCCACCACTACAAGTTTTGCTCCTCCATCTACTTTTCTCCTCTTGTCTCTTTTTCCATTTACTTTTCTCTTCTGTATCCCCTTATCTCTTTTATATATAGATATATAGGCACACAATATACACACAAACACTCACATAAACGTTATTATAGCTTAAGCAATATATTTTTATCACCGTAGTGATAATTATTTAACACACTTTTTTAGCATTCACAAAAAGAGTGGACTGCCACAAAACAAAGTATAGTGAGGATATATATAAAATAATTTGTTTTATAAGCAGCTAATGCGTATGTAATAGCTTTCCATGTGTCCATATTGCATCAGCAAGAAAAAAAAGCCCAGTGGGGTTCACGGTCTTCTTCTGTGTCGTAACTGCACTATAGACTGAGATGATGAATGGGTTAGACGACTGCATTGAATACCTAGTATTGTGAGAATAGTGTTGACAGCCTATGATGATTCCCAGGAGGAACTACATTCACAAATTGTTCTTCGCCTCCAACATTAGCTCTTTTATGTTCTTTAGATTAGTCTTAAAATGAAAAAAAAAATGCTTTTTTTCTACCACCAATTCATATATCCCTGTGTCATCTGTCCATACTTATTCTGTGAAGAGATCATGACCATTATTATTCGTGTTCATAATAATCACGCACGCTATGTGGTTTGAAATCCTTGTCTAGGTTAAATACCTTCCAAATGTGGATTCCACGTATATAAAAAAAGACAAAACAAACTTAGTTCATATCACAGATATTATGTTAACATTAGTTTGGGATCCTGTTATTCCACAACAAATATATATTGTAGGTAGTTATAATGTACAGTGCACTGAGAGTAAGGCTTCTCATGTGATTCTAAACGGCAAAGCTTAAAACCTTCATAGTACCATTTTGTGTAAAAGTTATATTAGGTATATAAATACACAAAATGATAGTTGTCCATTAAAGGTATCTTCACTAAAATTTGCCTGTATTCGATCATACATACTGTATAAGTGACAACTGTATCTATGTTTAATTTCACAAAATTAATTGATTGTAGTTATTCTGATCAAATCCAAAATCTAACAAGATTAATGGAAGCAACAGAAAAAATTGATTACTGCAGTGAATTAGCCAGTGGACATATTAGGCAGTTTTGTCATATTGCTGGTCAGCACACTAAAATGCTGCCCTGCAGTGTGTAAGATACATAAACTATGGAAGGGAATCAGTTACTTGGTTATACATCTCACGTACTGCAGGGCAGCACTTTAAATTAACTGGTCATCAATATGTGTTCTGGAAACAGCTTAAACTGTACTCTGGTAGGAGAGTGTTCCCCCACCAGCCCACCACCAAGATTTTAGAGGCATAACCAAAATGGAGTGTTCAATAATATTGATTAAATGTAAACATTCACAATGATAGTTTTTCCCCTAAACTGAGTCAGACAGAGTAAAGACATTGTGACAACTAATGCTGAATTGTACATGACCACCACTCTGTAGATATCTATCAGCACAAAGCTGCCCACTACTTTGCATCATGAGAGAACACAGCAGCTGCAAAGGTAACCTCACGCCTGGAGGAAGGATCGAGTAGCTACCGGAGGCAGCCATATCCTTAGAACCTGAGACTGGATTTTATGGATGACAGAGAAGCTGGGCAGACCAAGAGCAGCTGCTTCAAGACTTAGGGAATACTGCCAAGAAATGGGATAGGAGCACGTCACCTTCCCCTCCTACTTAGACAGTGGGGTCAGGACAGAGGTTACTAGTCAACACTGTACATCATCCTGAAAACCAACTTTAAACCATTCTAGATACCCGAGGCTAAAATATGGTAGTAAAGTAGTTTGTTTTTTTTGGTTTATATCTCACTATTAGTATTTAGTATAAAGTTCAGCACATTTGTCATACTTATTTTAGTAGAAACTTTGTTTTAAAGGAAATTGGCGATTAACAATTAGTAGTTTCTTTTTTTATGAAGGAAAAATTAATTAATTAATTGGAGGAACAGGGGAGAAGTTATGCCTGGAGGCTCTGGCCTTTTGCGTAGGGTTATCAGGAGAGCAGAATAATGAAGACAGGTTTGTTGAGAAAGAGAAGCATTTCTGCACCTCTCTTTCTCCACAAATCTATCTGCAATAATCTGGCCTCTCTGTTCACATTCGCAAAACAGCGGAACCACAGGGACAGCCTCTCCACCGTTCTGCCCATTGGGGGAGAGGATGTGACCAGAGGCGACCATAAGTTTACTGTGAGGCCATGTCCATTGAGAAGCAAATGAAGAAAAAAAGGCATGAGAAGCAGCAGGCAAAAAAAGAAAACAGAAGAAGCGGTGCTGCGTGGCAAGGAGACAGGGACAGGTCTCCGAAAAACGTAAGGAAACATTCAGAGAAAGCATGAGAGTGAATGAGAGTGTAAGAGAATGTTAATGCATGAGACAGCATGAGTGAGCTTGTGAGAGAGTGTGAATGAGCATGAGAGTGACATCAAATTGTATTTCTCCATGTAAAATGCCCTCTGATTTTCTTCCAAACCGAAAGGGCAGGAAAGTAAATTTGTTGTCTGAAAACAAATGGATCAAAAGCGAAAAACTCGTCCAATACATATGGTTGCAATGTGAGGCAATTCTTCCTTTCTGGGCATCCGGCTTCTGATTTTTTTAGCTTATTCTTGGGGACCCATCTCTAGCCATCCCTGCCTATTGCTACATATCCTCATTACGGACAAGTGTATCATTGCTCGACACTGGAAATCCATAACAATTCTGAATCTGCATGTTTTGAAGGAGCAGTAAACATGGGTGTAATACGTCTTACATATGCTAATCAGAAATGTGTAGATACACATGCACAGATTTGGCAACCTTGGTTTGAATTTCTTCATCCTCACTTGCCTGCAGAGCTGTCCGGACAACACAGAAAATAACTCCACCTCCGGCCCACAAACCCCAAGATGAGGCAAAAATTAGAGGTTATCGCTTACATGCTGGAACCTCTAGGGGTTTCTGAGGCACACCTGTGGACATGCACACCAAGAGGTGGTTGTCTTACCCCCATCCCCCCCATAGCCAAGAGACCCAAACGCCTGTGATACTAGGCACCACACACTGGGCGTATTGCTTATCTTTACGGTCATATTTGTTTATTGTTCTTGTTCTGTACATGGACATACCATATCTAATCTTATGCTGTACACTATATCTTTACTGTATATGTAAAATGCAATAAACATAAGAAATATAAGTCTAGTGTAGTAAGCTGTGACAGAGCAGGGTCCATCTAAGGATGTCTCTGGGAAACTGTCAGGAGAGTTTGTAAGTGATTTTTATTGTACTGTGCATTATGAAGCAACAACCTAGCAGTGATCTACTGCTGTAAGAACAGCAGTAGATCACTGCTACAACAGTGAAAACAACTGATTTAAATATAGAATATACGTTTGGCCTGGAGAACTCCCCTTTAATGGGGGTGTTTCCTGCAATGTCGGCAGGAACGCCCACTGACATCAGTGAGAACCTCCTTGATGCTAGTGGGACTGCCCACCAACTTCAGCGGGAGTCGTGGCCGCGTCCCGCAAGAGTAGGCTTTGGGTAGCCCAAAGGTTCAGGTATACAGGTTCAGCTCAGTCATTTTTGCATGAGAAAATTGCCAGGGATAATGAATTCAGTGAGTTTAAAACCACACCTCCACTACCAATTATCACTTTATTAAAAAAAAAACATTTGTTTTTTTCACATTATTATTATTATATACGTCTTTAGTATTTGCTGAACAGCTGTTATTCTGGCTGGGGTATTGACACTCTTGTTAAATACTGCTTTGCTTAAATATCTAGACTCTTGGACTGCAAAGAAAATACTTCATTACTGTTGACTTGCTGAAAGATGTCTTTATTATGTCTTAGATCTTCAGGGTACGCTTGGCCACAATTTTACCCAAATAACCCATCATCAGAGTGTACACATAACATGAGCTATGACAATTGCTCTAAAATTGTTTCTTTACATAAATAAGAGCCTGTATCGTAAAAATTCACACAGAAACCAGGATTGCATATTCATAATTTTCGGGAAACATCTAATCCTGAATAGGAAACAGGTCACTATCCAAAACTGTCCCAGGCTAATACTCAACTTGTTCAATGGCCACTCCAACAATCTTGAGGAGTAGGATTCATTCACAATCTTCACTCTTCTGGTCCCCTCTCCTCCTACCCCTGACCCTTGGACTTTTGTCATATTTATTCTTTGTTTTTGCTGTCTGTTATGATTACTGTTTCATCTTTGTATTTTGTTCCATGCCAATGTGGGATTGACTCTTTGTTTGACTAAGCTGCTGGTGTCCTGTGCTGCATCACATTTAGATTTTTATATAACATGTTAATTATGTCCTCAAATTAACTCATGTCTCTTTGGCCACTTGAAATGTTTGTAGACACACATTATTTCTGTAACAATTTAGTCCACTGGCAGGTCCTTTTTCTAATCAGAATGAATTTATGTCTCTCTACGTGCACATTTGTATTCTTATTCAGGTTGTATAGGGAGAATTTACAGAGGAAAATATCTGTGATGGAACTAAAATAAATTTCCATTAATTAGGAGTGAAAACAAAAGCTCATCCCAAGAGAGTACTTTTGGGTGTGGAAGCTGGGAAATGAGGAGGAGGGATACATTTTGCTATGGAAAGACTGAAAGTCATAGTTTTAAAGTCGATATACAGCAAGTAGTGATTTACAGTAGGTGAGCAGCATAGACCTGTGATAATCTTTTTTGAGATCGGTGTGCAACTGCTCAGCAAACCAAAACTGGAATATAATTGTCACACTATAGATTTATCTATAGTAACAGCTGGGCAGTTTTAGAGAGTTTAAACGTTATTTGAATTTATAAATACACAAATAGCATAGATAAGTTTTAATGATGAATAAACAAAGGCTGGACGTGAGAGGTTTTGGACACTAGAAGATAGTATCATGGGGTTAAAAGACCCCTACATTGGAGAATGTAGTGTTTTGGCCCTACTATGAAGTTCTACATAAACTTGTTGCTCTATTAACTTTAAATGGGGCAAGGGGGAAATTGGCAGTTGGGCTGTGGAAGGTGAGAGTGCAGCTGAACACAATAGTAGTGCTCACACTATGTGCAAGAAAGATGAGAAAAAGGCTCAAGGTAAGTGTGTGTGAGAATGTGTGTGAGTGAGTGAGAGACAGTGTTTGACCCCTCCTCTGATCAAAAAGGGCAAATGTTTTTGTATAGGATTTCACCCAGAGTCTCCGGGTCAATGTGTTTTATAGCAAGACAGGAGGCTCATATTTGCATTGACTTTCTTTATTGTCACCATAGCAGCAAAGATAAAAATAGAACATTTGATAACCAATCATAAAAAAGAGAAAATATAATAAAGATGGTAGCAGCCCCTCCTTCTTCCTCTTTCTTTGCTGCTCACCATGAAGGATAAGGTCAGCTCTACTACATTTGGATTATTGTATATAATTTTTATTGTCTATCTTCTGGATTATTAATTACTATTATTTGAACCCCCTTGTTTTTGTTTTTTTTACCTTTGTTCACTGCGTCTTTCCGTTTATTTTTTATTTTACTCGGTTTTCTTACCATTTTTCTATCCTGGGAGTTTTAAGTGATGTATCCTCAGCAGTGTATTTCTCTTCAGGACTTATTCTGAGTTCTCTTCGTTACCTCCGTCTGTTGTTTCAGTGCGGCAGCCATTTTGGAAGTCTCACTCTCGCGAGAGTTTCAGAGCCATTTAACTGCCTCTCCAGTGGCATTTCTGTATATTGACGTGTAGGTTATCTCCGTCAGTTGCTCTGTGTTTCTAGAGTTCAGGGTGAGCCCCTGTTACTCCATTTATAATCCGGAGGTTTGTTTAATCCTCCGTTATATATATATTTACGTTTTGTTTATTTTATTTTCTTTCCCAGGTATTTTCCTGGCTCAGTAGTTCAATTTCTATATATATTACATACTGAAGGGTGAGCCTCTGTCTTACTGACACTTTCTGCAGGTTTGATCACTATAACCCCTACACTGCTGGACCGGAGAATTTATTATTTTAATTTTCAGCTGCAATTAAGGAAGGGTGAGCCCCATTGTTTGTTTTCAAGATGTCTGAGCATCCTAATCCCTGTCAGGATTTTATTTTATCCTGGTTGGAAGCAACATTTTCTACCTCCATGGAATCTATTATGGCCAAAATGACCCAATGAATGGTCCAATCTGGCCCATCTCCTACCCCCTTGGCTCCTTCTTTCCCTTAGGAGATCTCGGATTGTGACAAATCTGAGGAATCCCGTGCTTCCAAACGTCCCTGGAAAGGGAATAGTGTTACTGCCGGCCAATAACTTCAGTGGTGGCTTTTCCACATGCAAGCTTGGAATGGCCGAGCTATCTTGGGATCTCAACCGAATTTCATCCTTGAATCTGATGCCAGCATGCTAGGATGGAAAGCAACATCACTCACGGAGGCCACGGGAAGTTGTTGGTCTTAGGAGGAAAGCACACTGCATATCAATCACTTGGAACTCATTGCGGCTGGCCAATCAGTTCAATATCTAAGTACCCCCTCGTTCTTCAACACATGATGTTTGCTTTTATAAGCTGTCATGCAGATTTATCTCTGTTCACATACGGAAAGGTTGTCAAAAAATTATATCTTTCAGATAAAAAGTAAGTCACATATTTTTAAATTTCAAGAAACCTTCAAAATTAATGTGAGGCATATATATATGCTTCCGTGGTAATAGAATTGTTTTGAGGTGGCACAGAGATGCATACATAATAATGTAAAATAACACCACTATATGACACCTTACCATAACACCGATATGATCTTGTTGGACATCCCGTTATTGCTAAAACAATAGGCATTAATGTAGAATTGCTCCCCCCACCTTTGCAGCTATACCAGCCTCAACTCTTCAAAGGAAGGCTTTCCACAACATTTTGTAATCTGTCTGTGGGAATGGGTGCCAGTTCAGTCAAAAGAGCATTTGTGAAGACAGGCACTAATGTTGAACAAGAAGACCTGGCTCAGAAGCGGCGTTCCAAAGGTGTTCAGTGGGGTTAAGGCAAGGGCTCTGTGCGGGCCATTCAAGGTCCTCCACACCAAACTACGCAAACCTTGTCTTTATGGACCTTGCTTTGGGCACCGGGACAAAGTCATGCTGGAACAGGAAAGGGCCTTCCCTAAACTGGTGCCACAAAGTTGGAAGCAAACAATTGCCTAAAAAATGTCTTTATATGCCGTAGAATTAACATTACCCTTCACTAAAACTTCGGCCTCACTCGGCCACCAAACTTTACAATAGGCGCTATGCATTTCAACAGGTAGCAAGGTAACATTCTCCTGGCAACTGCCAAAAATAGATTTGTCCATTAGTCTACCAGAAGCGTGATTTATCACTCCAGAGAACACATTTCCACTGCTCCAGAGTCCAGTGGCGGTGTATATCACTCCAGCTGAAGCTTAGGATTTTGCATAGTGATCTTTGGATTGTGTGCAAATGCTCATCCATGAAAACTCATTTCATAAAACTCAACACACAGTGGCAGTTTGGAATTCTGTAGTGAGTGATGCTACAGAAGTTGCTACAGAAGTTTGTATGTGTTATGTGCGGAGCTGTTGTTACTCCTAGAAGCTTTTATTTTACAATAATAGCATCTAAAGGGAACCAGGGTGATTCTAGTACAAATTTCACAAATTGGCTTTTGGCAAAGGTGGGATCATATAACAGTGCCACATTAGGTCACTGAGCTCTTCAGTATGGCCCATTCTACTACCAATGTTTGTCTAAGGAGATGACACGCTTATGTGCTTGATTTTATATACCTGTAAGCAATGGGTGTCGCTGAAACACTTAAAGTCAATAGCTAGGAGTGGTGTCCACCTACTTTTGGTCAGATAGTGTATTTTGAATGAATGAGACATGTAATCAACCGGAAGGATTGTCAATTCTTTTCTTCTGCTGTCAATTTTCACATGGAATGATTGACATAACCCTATGGATTGGATACTAGACTGTTAGGACTAAAAATCCTTATAATTATGAGTCCTTGCTTTTAAATGCATTCAAACAACACTAGACCTAATAATGGGAGCGCAAGGAGATGTGTACATCAGTAATGACAGTACCCTGTCTCCAGCAAGTATACTTCCATCATCCACATCATTATATAACCTCCATAAACACTTTGATTCACAATCGCATGTATCCCTTAGGTCCTATAAGCAGAAGTCACATTAACAATAACAATTAATTGACATTAACAATAATGGATAATAGGATGTGAGGTGATTACCATTAAAGCCATACAGTTAGCTTAAAGTTGAAAAACTATTACAATGTATTTATATAACTTAACACATCTCAGGTATTCCTCAGCTCTTTTGTGGTCTTGTCATGTAATACTTTCTTTAATCTTGTCATCTATTAGCTTAGTGGTTAGGGATATAATATATTGCTGTAAATGTCAAGCACCCCATTAGGCATACCTGAAGTGTGAGCAGGTTGGGAGCCTCTGGCAGAGAACTGTCATGACCACACAGGAGCTCAGAGGGTTCAAATAACACAATGATACGTGCAGATTTTGCAGTAGAAGTGCATGAGCTTGACAAGTAAGTGAGACAGTGTGTATAAGTATTGTGATAATGTTCACAGATTTAGGGACCTTAGCCCAGTCTTCTAGGGTGACAGAGTCTTCACATTTATTCCAATAGTTTTGTTAGGAAGTCAAAAAATGTGCAAGGGGAAAAAGCAAATAAACAACTATAAAGAAAAACCTAAGTCTCACCTGATCTCTAGACAAATGTCTTAACAAATGTCACCACTGACTAATATAGGGTGTCAAAATTCACTGACCACCAAAACACAAAATCAAAAAGTGTATGCACAGCATAAGCAACACTAGCAAGACCTTCAAATGCAACCATACAAGTATATGGGATGAAAAATGTGAGTGAGCTGTCGGTGTTGGTGAATAAATACTGTTAAGTTTGGGGATATTGAGCACAAGAAGATAGTAACTTTTATGTTAAGCAGTGAAATACTTAAAATGGAATTTGTTATCTGTGAATTTGTTTTAGACCTAGTATGTTTTGACAATTGAGTACCATCAATTATGTATGATTCAGCTGCTGTTTCGGTTACTTCTGAGAGCGTGCGCTAAAATCGATTTGACTCCCACTGCTAGAGAGGTGCTAAATAAATACAATTAATTATTATTATTATTATTGTTAACAGTTTAGAGTTGCTAAAAGGTAGCAAAGGTATAGACATGTTTTCTTTCTCTGACACAAAATACCTTTTAAAGGAGTTTAAAATGAAAACTCCCATTAACAGATGTGCATTTTTTTAATTTGACGGAGACCATTGTATGTGAATTTCATTTCATAAAACCCAGTTTAAATTCAACAATCACTATCCCTTAGAGCTAGATTCTTTATCTCCCCTGTAGTGTCAATCTTCCTCCAAATCATTGTTCCATCAATAATAGAATTTTAGGACCACTACTGAACCTATAACATTGTAAAAGCACAGAACAATGAGGGTCTCAACTGCTAACTTCTCCCATTGATGTCAACAATCTGTCTTCAACCCTTCAGCCAGTGCTTTAAATGCGTAACTACTTTTGAATTAGTATCTAACCCATGTAATTGACTGGTCACAGTGGGTAGTTTGTTTTGTGCCTCTTCATTTACTTGTAGGTCATACTAATCCCATTGATGACGACCTCAAGAAAAATAAAAGTTATCCTTTATATCCCCTTCATTTCTCCAAGCTTTTAGAAATTCAACTCAGGAGTTACTACAATACAGATAGTGACTAGTAAAACAGTCTTACGTCTTCCTACTGGATATGTGCTACACTTTTACATTAGCCGACTTTGCTGAATGTAAAAGTGAAGTGTGTGATCGCTGGTATCCAGCAGACATCCATATGTAAAGTATTATATTGGCCACCTGAGTTGGCTTAAATTTGTTCTGCTGGATGGGTGAGGTTATCTAGCGCCTGCCTACCAGGCATTTGCCTGGTGTGCCCAATGGCCGCTCTGGGCCTTGTTGCTGAATTTCCTAGTGTTTTCATCCTTGTTTTGTTTATCCAGAGACCTTCACCCTACTATGAAGTTCTAGATAAACGTCTTGATCTATTAACTTCAAAGGGGGCAAGGGGGGAATTGCCGGTTGGGTTTGGGCTGGCCCGCTGTGGGAGGCGAGAGTGCAGTTGAACACAATAGCAGAGTAGCGACTCACATCATGCGCAAGCAAGATGAGAATCAGGCTCCAGGGAAGTGTGTGTGAGAATGTGTGTGAGTGAATGAGAGACAGTGTTTGAACCCTGGAGTGGTGTTTGTATGAGGGCACAAAATGCAGTATGGACTCTCTTTCCTCAGACTGTGTAACTCATGAATTTATATACTTTTGATTACAAGAAACTTTCTAAATTAGTTTGAGGCAGATGTATATATGCATATACAATATGCCTCAGTGGTAATAGAATTGTTTTGCAGTGGCACAGAGATGCACACATAATAAAATAAAACAATACCACTATATGACACCTCACCATAACACCTATATGATCTTGTTGGAGATCCCATTCTTAAACAATAGGCATCCTCCAATATGGGGAGAGGAGGTCGGCGAAAGATAAGCGACTTAGGCAGAAGTTCACCTTAGGGCACAAATCTGGCACATTTGGTGACGTTCTCTCCTCCACTTGGAGGATTGGGGGAGAAGAAGTACTGTAAGCGCCACCATTTTTCCAGAAGTTTGTGCCAGGTTATGTCTGCGAAGATGCAGACCAAGATAGAAGATAAAGGAGAGAAGATGAAAGATAGAAGAGAGAAGATGAGGAAAAAAAGTGTCGTTAGTGCTCAACAGAAGCGGAAGTGGTTAGCAGAAAGGGTAGAGAAACATTTAGAGAGCATGAAAGAGAGAGTGAATGAGAGTGAATGTGGGCACTGTTCAATCATTTCACTCTCTAATTGAAAATGCCCCCGATTTTTATTTGAACACAAAATGTGTTGCCTGAAAACAAATGGGCCAAAAGCCAACCAAAAAATTTGTCCGAATAGTTTTTGGCCTTTTTGCACATGTCTAATATACACTTATATTAAAGACTATTTATTATACCAGAAACGATATTTATTTTTGAGAGGATCGAGGATCTCCAATTTGTTGTGGGAAGTGTCCTGGAAGTTATTGTGCAATATGAGGCAGTGGACAAGTGCGTCAGAGGCACGCGGTCTTCATAGTGATAAAAATATCTGGTTTTTGGGGAAATCCACATTGAAAAGCAGAAGTGAGATGCAAAAAAAGGAAATCTTAAGATCACGTAACTTCTAGGATATATTGTAAAACATGGATAGCTGCCAAGGTAATAGATGCTTGTGATAAATGTTCAGATTCCACTAGGATGCATTTTTGTACCTAGCATGGAGCCATTGATAATCATCAGCTATGCACATTTGCCCAGAGATTTATCTAATATGGTAACATGGTGATATTGCCCCTTCCTGTTGGTGTATCTTGCTGTCATTTATTCCATCACTCAGCTCTCACAAATATCTCCACGCGTCTCTAATACTTCCAAACACATATTGTTGTTCAACAATCCAAACTCTAAACCTTTTACATATAATCTTTGACAAATAACCTCCAATACCCACTACCATCTTCTTGGATGAGTACATAGAACAAGCAACAAAACATATATCCTCCCAAAATAGTTTAAGGAACCCACAAATGCTAACATACATACTCACCTTCTCAGAACTACTTATTTGATACCCTTGACAATCAAATTAGTCTCTTGATGGAATCAGTGACAGTTTCATTGTTAATGGGGCTCTGGGAAAACTTGTGTTTGTAGGTACCCCTCCTTTCACTGGTTCCTTAAGAAACACCCTCTCAATCTTGTCATCCCTGCCATCCATTGTCATCCCTGCCATCCATTATAGCTTCCCCATTTATTTTCTGATTGGTAGGTTCTTTCGATGGAAACAGAACAAAAACACACAGGTGACTTGCAATGGGTCCCTAAGGGATATATGGGACTGCACATCTGTTCCATTTGCCATGCCACACGTTCAGAAGGTCATCAGCAGTCTAACACATGATGGCGGGCGATGAAGTACCCAGACTAATAATACAGCGTCAATAACAAAAACTGACTTTAAGAAGCAACATATATCCCTAATAGAGGATTTTATATAGAGTGAGCAGACAGAGTCATAGCATTTGTTCACTATATTTTTGTACTTCTTAAATTAATGAAGAGGCATTTTCATTTTTGGTGGGAGATGAAGACATCCTTCTCCTGCACAAAAACATAT
Organism: Spea bombifrons; assembly: GCF_027358695.1. NCBI lineage: Eukaryota > Metazoa > Chordata > Amphibia > Anura > Pelobatidae > Spea > Spea bombifrons. The sequence continues at coordinate 22,997,234 of NC_071092.1, read as the reverse complement.
CAGTTCACCCACCTAATAATAAAGGCATTCAGGTTCAATTTTTAACTGCCTCCATTAGTATGATGTTTAGGCAGCAACTCGTCTTCTTAATAAAGCACACAAAGAACTAATAGAGCATTTTGAACAAAAACACTGTTTTTCAATGACAAGTCATTTGAAAACAATTCAGTTCATTCATAATAATTCATAAGTCATTCATAATTCACAAAAACATCAAGGAAATCATTGGGGGGAAGGTTAAAAAAGGGGAAATTAGTGGAAGGAAAGACAAATGAGAAGGATGGAGATTGTAAGCTCGTTTGAGCAGGGTCCTCCTCACCTGTTGTCTCTGTAAGTCAAATTCTTATGTTACATACTACTTGTTTTGTCCTGTACACCCATTGTACAGCGTTTTTGAATTTGATGGTGCTATATAAAACAATAAATAATAAGAAGAAGAAACTGTTGGCACTAAATAAATAAAGGATAATAATGAGAGAAAGAGGAAGGGGAGACAAGAAATTGGAGGGAAGGGAGAAAATAAAGAAAAACAAAACTGAGTGATGACACCTTGACTACTAGCAGATGCATTAGAAAAATCTGAAATAAGCTTTTTAATTAAATTTTTTTTAAAAGTAGCAAAACCTGCTAATGGTCGCAGTGTTCCATGCAATCAGTCCTCATCTTCAAAAGTATCCAAATTCCAAAGATGCAGTGGTGTAATTACCTGAGCTGCTATCCTAAACCTTACTGATGGTCTCTAGTTCTCTCCCTGTGGTTGCCATCCTCACTGCAGTTTACAGGGATATGACATCATATCCCAGTGCTCTGTGTCATAAAGGAATGCATTGCCTTGTAATGCATCCTATGGAGGGCTGTGCTGACTTATCACAGCTCTCCACAGTATAAATGGACCGGTTTGGGAAATCAGAGATCTCCCTTGTAACCAGCCCAACGAACAGAGACACAGTGTAGTGGCAAACTTCTCAAGATGATGATCTGTCCCAAAGTTTTGCAGCAGGGAGACTGCCGCCCCCTGGATCTTCTACCCTGGGCCAGAATAGTGCAAGGATGGATTATATCTCCAGAAGAGAAAAACTAGGGGATTTTGTTAAATGTAGACTTAAGTTTAACTGCAAAACCAAGAATACGGTTGAACTGTAACCTGTAGTTGAGTTCTCATCTGCAATTCCTGCATTCACTCCTCCTGTTTGTGGAAGTAAAAATTAAGACTCTTCGCTCTTCCAAACGTGTGTCTCTGTGTTCATTCATCGTCTTGATTATAGTTTCGCTGCAACATTCTATAGTTTCTTCATATTTAAGATGCATTCCTATCAGTTGTACAATCTTTGTATCCTGTACGACAATTCTGGCCTACTTCATTACAATGCTGACCTTTTTGGCAACTTTCATTCATACTGTGGCTTAATTATTGTTTATTTAATTTAAAGCCAACTAGTAATGTGACAATTAAAAGTTTATTACAAAGTCACAGTATGTGACAGTCAAAAGATTTTCTCGCTGGAAGTGAATGTTTGAGGACCTCGCTTAGCAAATATTAAAACACTTTCTTGAAGACAATAACCCAGAAATCTTACTAAACAGTTTTTGCTTGGTTTCCTTTGTCTGAGTTCACAGGACACAGATATGAGCTATAGTCTAACCCCCATTTGGAAACCTTTGTCACTCTGATCCCCTTCTGTTTCCTGTTATGTGGCTGGAGCAAGTGGTGTCCCCCTTTCTCCATGGCAACGGTTGCATCCTTGACTGTCTGTGACCGAAACCATAAAAGGGGACAGAGGGTCAAAGGCTTCGAATTTTTCCTCACTGACTCATGCAGCTTCTGTTTTGTTTTTTTGTAGCTGATAAAATTCTTGCGGACTTAAAAATTTCAGGAAGTAGAAGTTGGTAAACACAAAATCCTGTTTAGCTGACAAGAAACAGCAAAAAATAGAAAGATGAAGAGGAAAGAAGGGGGTAGACCGGCAAGCATTACTTCATTGTCTTTTGACAATGACATAATTATAACATATTACTAATAAATCATTCAGCGCAGTCTGTGAATTTGACTCTGTTAATCACTGGTAACTGGGACTGTTCTTTAATTATTAACTTCTACCTAGTAGGATATGAAAGCCTGGATTCTCATGCAGCTTAGTGAGAAATATGTTTAATGCAAACAAGATATGTCTATTATTTTGAATAAAAATCTTTGATTATGCCAGTGTACCTATCTGAGGTAGGTTTAACTAAAGAGTGTTTGCTTAAATAAACATTGTTTCAAAGGCAAGGTTTATACGCTCCAAGAATACCCTATAACTTCATTATGGAACAATGTGAAGTCATATTTTCACCTTCTATTAATTTTTTTTTCGCGTAAGTGGTGAAAAAGTTCTTGTTTTTCTTTACATAAATTTCATGTGAAACGTAAGTAAATGTATAGTCACCCACTCACCCAACTCACAGTAACTTCTAAGTAACTTCTAAGAATCCTCTGTTTGGTAACCTAGTATCATAACCAAAAATATGTAAATAAACAGAAAATAAAATGTTATTAGAAATAGTTGTGTTATCCCTTTTGCAAGTGCATGGGGCGAGTCTGCAGAATCTTGCCATAGGCATTTGCCCCTTTCCCACTCCTAAGCTAGTTGCCATGCAGGAGATGTATTTGGCATTGCCCACTTTTCATCTGCTAAAGGATGTTTAGGGCTAACCCCACCTTACATGTAGCTAGTCCCTCTCCTTTAGCGAGTTTCCAGGCAGGCTACCCTGGAAAGTTCTAATAGAAAAACAAAGAAACCACCTTCACGTGTAGATGTGTGAATAGAAAATATCCAAATCCCCTACAAGTTCTGCTCCTCCCAAATAACACTCCTCATAAGTGTTCAAAAAGTCAATGGAATCAGAGAGGGGCGCATGAAGATGTAGAGAAAACAAAAAATACAAAATAGTGTAATAAATTCTGATCACAAGAAATATATATGCTGTGTGAATTGCACTCACAAACTTGGCTTTAAATACAGCTCATCAATAAGACCTTGGTGTCTTCATAGGGTCTGTAATACAGATGAGAAGCCACAAACTGGTGCAGTAAGTTCAAACAATAATTTTAATAAATGAAGCAGAGCAACTTACAAGCAGGTTGGCATAACAACCAGGTTATGCATAAAAGCAGTGGGTAAAAGTCTCCACCGAGACTGCAGAGGGTAAGTGAGGTCCGTGAAAAGTCCGTAAAAACAGTCCGTATGTCCGTGATCCCCTTTGTGCTCTCTTGCATGGGTCTGCTGTGTTAGGAAATAAGTTACTCCTAGTAAATAAAAATGGAAAACAGAGGCCTTGTTAATCAAAGGCATATACGGTATCTTCTTTTTTTATAAACTAGATCCTCACTGTATCTAGTTTTTATAAACTAGATACAGGGAGGATTTTTTTTTACAGGTACCCTTACTGCATCCTCTGTAGTTCTGCCTCTGCAACATTGAGGTATTATGCCAGTTAACGCTTAAAAGTTAAAGGTTTCGTATATTGCTGTGTGAACAGAGAAAGGCTGGCACCTTCTGGCCCAGGGGACAGGTAAAGTCAAGTGGCCCCTTGGTTTCTAACATATGTACTAACACACACTTGCTCTCACACTAGCAATTACTCATTCTAACTCACACTAACAAACACTCAAGCTAACACACATTCATTCTAACACACACTTACACTAACACGCACCAAAACCAAACCAAAGTTAACTTGGCCAAAACAAAATACCAATGGGGCAGTAGCATGTGCACCAGTGCAAATACTCCTTGCTGCTACCTAGCATCTCAAGGCAAATGCAGGGTGAAAACCTGAGCAGCATTCCTTGGTGAAACAATTCTCAGTTTGTAGGTAAATAGGCATCCGTGATCAGCGCTTGGCATTGGCATCTGCACATTAGGCGTCTCTGGACCTGCAACCCTAGGCCTGCTCAACCTAGGCCATAAAACACCACCTCAGTGACACAAAACTGAACGCATCAATGACCTAGGTGTGGTTCACTGATTCTGTGAAAATGGGCCAGGCTGTCCCTTAAACAAGTGATTGTGTACTCAATGTTTTGTCTACATGGTTCAGCCACAAAGTGAAACAAAAAGCGACATGGAATCAAAGGATATTTAGCAAGGCCCGCTTAATAGTTATTCTTTTATTGTCACGTGGTAGAGAACTATAGAAAGCAGAATTTACATTACATATGTACATTTTATTCTACACATAGCGTAACAAGATTACTTTAAAGCTACCTGGAGTTTTCTATTTTTTCTCCAATGTATCCATACAAAAGCTACTCTTTTAATGTATATTTATATTATATTTAAACATTTTGTGCATGCTAATATTAGAGCAGCTAACCTTTAATTTTCCTTATCAGTTTTTGCTGTCATATCAAACCTGCTCAATGTGCTATATCTAAAAAATCTTTATGTGCTGGAATGAGCCCCACCAGTCTTACCATCCCCCACTAGTTGTTGCTAGGTGACAATCCCATTACCCAGAACAATCAAGAAGCAGAGATCATATATTTCTGGGAACATTTTCTAAAGAAGCATATTCCTGTTATAGTAAAATTATTTCAGGAATGTAATATATGCTTCAATATCCAGATTCTTACACAACCCACGTTCACTGATCTTTTGCCAAAGCATAAAGGGCACTGTTGTCACTCTGTACAAGTGAACACAGGTAAAATAATTAATAATATTCTATTTTCCAAAAAAGGTGCATAGCCGGGCCAATTTTTTTTTAATTATACATTAATTAAAGAGATCTTAAATAAAACATAGGAAAACAGAACTGTGTTGTATTATAATATAAAGGTGAAGATACTATGGCTTTGGTATGACTCCAACTGAAGACAGAATCATATTCTTTGTTGTGTTGGGTGGGTTATAATAGTTTATTCATTTTATGCTCATCTTGTTTTATACTCAATTTGCAAACTAATCACCAAGTGGAAGTTTTTTCAAGACTGTCAAGGGGAAAAAACTGTCCAAATGAACTATGGAAAAGTATTAACATCAGCCACAGTGGAGCTCTATAAAACAATGGGAAAAGGGCATGTTAATGAACAATTGTTTCAGAATAACCAATTTAATATTTTTTGCCATTGCGGTAGCCTTTCATGTACCTCAGCTCTTTGATGTGTTAATTCATAATTTATGAGTGTTGAAGTAACCATGTGGGGCAAAATAGACTAATAAAATGGCAAAAAAGTTATTAATCCATCTAACTTTTCTCACAATGAAATGTAGTTAGCGATGGAGGGAATCAGGTCTATTAGATAGCATTTAGATTGTGATTAAATACTATACTGGACTTTGTAAGATTAACCAAGAGTTTGTAGCAAAACCTTCATTGCTGGTAGCATTAATTGCTGGTAGCTTCCTCAGGCCATCAGGGAACTACGTTCTGTATAAATTGCTGGAACCATCTACTTTAGAGTGGCTAGTGCTTATTTTCTGGAATACTCTTACAAATCTGTTTTAGCAAAATGTTATAGCTCTCTTCATGGACACATGTTCCCTGCGTTTCCACCCAATAAAGCCGCCAGTATCAGGTGTAACAGACAATGGGGCAAATGACACAAACTTTATATTGTACCGATCAAAGGGGAAATGAAAATAACTAATTTGGTGTTCAGAGGAACTAATTGATGGATGAAACGTAATAGCCAATGAGTGGAGCGGTGGGAATAAGGTGACCAATGGGGAAAGAAACTACTCTCCACAGTGAGGACTGAGAAGGATATCTACATCTCCATGTCATTCTATAGGAAAGGACAACCAAAGAGAGGAATGCCTACCTTCTGGTTATTTTATAGGGGTTACTTTTTTTTGTGCAGCCACCTGATGCCAATCACAGCGACACCCTTTTCCCCTTCACCTCTCCTAACCTGTCCACATTCCTAGATATAAGGTGTGTCCTAAAACTGAATTCATTTTGAGTGCTACCACATGTTGTTAGCCCCTGTAAATCCTTAAGCGATGGAGCTCCAGTATATGATGTCAAAGACCATGCACCGGCTATTGATGCAGAGCGCATGGGTATGACATCATATCCCGGCGCTCGGCATAATTTGCTGGCACGTTGTGATTAGGAAGCATGGATGCCGAGGTCTGGAGAAGAGCTGTAGCTAGCTCTTTTTGTACCAGAGGCAAGAATGGAAAATTGTGCCCCCAGCTATTTTTTTACACATGTTATTTTATTTACACTGTCCTTACACACTACCTTCACAAAGACACGGTTGCCCATATACGCTGCCTTTACACACACCTGCCCATAAACAGACATATACACATACACTGCTCTTACACACCCTGCCTTGAGAAAGACCTGTGCGTCGAAACGTTGCCTGTGTGAAATAAACTCACCTTATCATTTGAGTGCTGAGCCTCTGCATCTTTATTTTGGACATAAACAGACATATACACATACACTGCCCTTACACACAACTGCCCATACATGCTGCTTTTACACACACCTGCCCATTAATGCATATACACATACACTGCCCTTACACACAACTGCCCATACATGCTGCTTTTACACACACCTGCCCATTAATGCATATACACATACACTGTCCTTACACACGATTGCCCATACACACTGCCTTTACACACACCTGCCCATAAACAGACATATACACATACACTGCTCTTACACACCCTGCCTTTACACCCACATATGCACATACACAAACACACAAATACCTATACTGCTGTTACACACACCTCCTCATACACACATACCAGTTTACAAGCACACACATATATACACATACACTGCCCTTACACCCCTTCCTCCCCATCTCTTACCTTTCTCATGTTCCATCCTCCATCCTGTCATGGGAGCATGAGGTCTGTCATTTCACTATGCGCCGGCTATTGATGCAGAGTCCGGGGGTATGATGTCATATTCCAGCACTCTGCATCATTTGCCGGCACATAGTGATTAGGGAGCACTCCCTAAGATTTAACGTATAATTTATACTTTATTTCACACCTTTTGACTCAGATTGTGAAGAGGAGAAATCATTAAGTCTTATCACCGTCCCTTTTGCTTTTATTTGGATATTTTTTCTGGTAGGGAAATCCCTTATGTTTGATTTCCTTAAGAAAGCTCTGGAGGTTGTAGCCATGTACCGTCAAATCTTGGGTATTCCATCATGACAATGACCCAAAACACATGGCCAAGGCAACAACGGAGTGGCTCAAGAAGAAGCACATTAAGGCCCTGGAGTGGCCTAGCCAGTCTCCAGACCTTAATCTCATAGAAAATCTGTGGAGGCAGCTGAAGGTTTGAGTTGCTAAATGTTAGCCTCAAATCCTTAATGCCTTGGAGAGGATCTGCAAAGAGGAGTGGAACTAAATCCCTCCTGTGATGTGTGCAAACCTGGTGGCCAACTACAAGAAACATCTGTGATTGCCAACAAGGGTTTTGCCACCAAGTCATGTTTTGCAAAGGGGTCAAATACTTATTTCACAGAGGTCTGATCAAATGATAACTGAGATGCATGCTTATGCTAGTGCTTTATCAGCACTTTATTCACCAACACTGCTAGCTGTTGCTTGATAGCTAGCTTCGAGAGTTACAAAAGGACAACAAATATTTGTCTGAAACTGAAGCTGCCAAGCCATAACCCCCCCCCCCAAGTGATTATCCAGAAATTGGACAATCTAGTCTTGGGTAAAGACCACAAGCAAGGACAAGAACAGAAAATTGAAGTAAAATGTTGGAGACATGAAATCTTGTTTGCTTTTTGCAACAACAAAAAATAATATATATATATATGTTATATGACAGGCCATGAGAATCTCAGTTGGCATGCTGTAAAACAGTCACTTATATAACCATCATGGAGTTAGGCGCTTGTATAGATGATCAATTTGTATCATCTTAGCATGTTAGTTGCATTTATATAAGTGTGGGAAATCTCCAGAGCTTTGTGACACCTCTGTGGGTATCTGTACTTTGCAACAGTAACAAATTCCCTAACTAAACTCGTTCCTTTAACCATGTAAACAAATATAAATTTCACATTATGTTGTTTCAACACTGTCTAGTCATTCAAGATACAGATCTTTTAAGTGAGATACAGATCTCAGCACTAAAGCAAGTCATTAAGCACTCAGCAAGTAAAAGACTACGAGGGGACCTTGTTTTTACAAACACACCTTCTTTAGTATTAAATTACCTGGGACTCATCGCCTTGGGAAAGAAAACCTTTCACAAGGATTTTGGCTTCTTCTCTGAGTTAATTAAAGACCACCCAATAAATGTGAACTAACAGATTTTTTCCATTAATGATATAAAATGTAAATTGCATATTCTGAACTGATACATACAATATTTTGACGATGACAACATAATATAATGTTCTTTCGTAGACAATGAGAAACAATGTCATTAAATACTCCTGTAAACTTGCTTGATGTCATTTTCTTCTGTCACAGTGTTTAGGCATATTGAGATAAAAATATGGTAATCTATTTAGATAAATAGAAAGAATGAAAAGCAATACCACCAAACATGCCTCTCCTAACAGATCACAATTTTTTCCATTCCCATAACCTTATAATCAAAGAATCTTTGTGACAATTAGCACCCTTTTTGGTCAGGGCTGTTAAAGTAGTGACGTCTTTGGAAAAGCCCTGAATGAGTTTACAATAATGATTCAAAACACATAGAAATATTTGTAATGGCTTCAGGTCCTGTGGTCGTGAGCAGAATTGCTATACCTTTAGAAAGATTAATTTTAAATCCCAGAGAGTTTATGATATAGCACAGGAAACCTACCTTAAAGGCTTTGAACTTGCGTTTTTATAATTTGATTTCTCTCAACCTCTGGAGAACCTTTTTTGCATGTTCACAGAGGCTCAAGATATCCGGAAGATGAATCTGGATATCATCCTAATAAACAATGACAAAGTGGTGTAGAAAGTCACAAAAGCAGTCATTTAAAAATTCCTGAAACACAGCAGATGCATTGCAGTGGAACCTTTAAGTCAGTCAAAAAGCTAAAAGATTAATGGAATCGGATGTGTTCTTGATCTTAATGATTCAATCTCTGGTAATCTATACAAGATAGTTTTTTGGAAAAAAATGCAGCTCCAGCTGAAAAGAAAGACTGACTTTTGTTCCATGGCGTCATCTCAGGAATCGGCATTGCCCCAGGTAGTAAGTCAATAGGACAGTCGTAAGGTGTAAGTAAGTGCATCAATCCTTTTTCACTGAGCACATCAGAGATGAAGTGACATGGTCCTGGAATGTTGAGGATGTTAGAAGTTATAACCATCTGTATAGAAGACACCAGAGAGAGACAGCAAATAGCACACATTGGACTCCACGTTGCGATGACGCAAAAAGCAGAATAAAAAGGAAAAGCAGAATATTGTCAGTAAAAATAACGTAAAATCACACCCAATAACAAACTGGTACAAGGGACAAAAAGGCCCTTCTCTTGTGAGTTTACAATCGAGTCAGTGGTTCAGGCCCCCTGTAGTGATACAGTAGGAGAGGACTTGCAGACAGTCAGCAAGGTGAAGGCAGCTGGGCCAGAAAACCAGAGGAACAGAGAGGTGAATGTAATCCAGATCAGGACACCAGAGAGCCAGCAAGGTCAAGGCGGGCTGGGTGTTATGGTCTGGCTGCTTTTTCAGAGCTACTCAGCCGAAAGCTAATTCACAGCCTACCAGCAGGGCCGGATTAGCGAAGGGGCTGATAGAGCTGCAGCTCCAGGCCCCTACCTGAAAATAAGGCCGTCTTTAATACGGGGCAAAAGCTTGCAACAACCGTGATCGCAGGGGTAGAAACTGCGAGAAGGCCTGCCACTCTAGGGGGGACAGGTGACCCCTGCGATCACATCCGCAGGGGCCCTGCTGCTTACCTGCAGCATCTCTTGTACAGCCCAGAGGAGTCATATCACATGACCCTAAAGAGAGGCAGGCTGGGGGCATAAATACACACAGTGCTGGCTGGGGGCGATACTCAAGGGGGCAAAAACACAAAAGGGGGGTCAAGGACAAAGCAGTGTGGAAAATACTTTTTTTTTATTATTGTTGTAGCCTGTCTGGATGTGGGTGTCAGTGTGGCAGAGTCTGACATGGTGTGTATTTGGTGTTTGGGTGTCAGTGTGGCAGAGCCTATTCTGGTGTGTGTGTGTTTGAGTGTCTGTCAGGTGTGTAGGGTTGGAGCACAGCGCAGAGAGACACCAGGGAAACACCAGATGACCAATTGGTTGATGCCAGAGGAGGTCCCTGTAGGTGACCAATAGGCTCACTCGCACTGCCCTGTAACCCCTGACGGCGAACCTACGAATTTCCGCTTCCGTTAACTCCCGCGATGCCATGAAGATAAGGTAGGCTAGATGGGGAAGCGACTGGGGAGATTAGTAGACGAAGACGAAGATGATCACGATCTTCGTGGTGTGTGTCTTCGTCTACGTTTTACCGCTGCTGTCTTCTCTTCTTTGTGTCTCCGGAATGAGGAGATGCTTAGTGTGGCACTTGGGTACAGGTGCTATCCAGATCTTAAATATGGGTCCCTAGGGTGGAGCAATTGGAGAGCAGGGTGGGCCAATGCTCCGTTCTCCCATTCTGTATAAATTCCATGCCGGCTTTTCCAGGAGGCTAGAAGTCTGCAGGATCCGGTCTGGGATTCTTACGGGGCCGGCATCAGGCACAGGTGCAGGGCATTAAAAATCCCTGGAGCCTGATAATCAGAGAGACTGTTGGGGAAGAGGAAGTTCCCTGCGCTCCCAGGGCAAGGAGAGGCCCTGAAGAAGACCATCCCTGACCATCCCTGAGGTCAGTCTGGACCAGCATAGTTTAGTTAGAGAGGGCTCCAATAAAAGGTTTTTTTTTTATGATTTGGTTTTGGGGTTTGAGTGATTAAAAATAAAGCACTGTTTTGATACAGACTGGTGTTCCTGACTTTGATTGCCCTAGAGGACTGTGCTTAAGACCCCTTACTGTGAGGTTTATGGCCCTCGTGCTACAGGGTTTGTCACAAATGGTTTATTCCACTGAGCAGTGAAAATAGACAAAAAGGCATAAACAGCACCGTACAGCCATCCGCGGTCTGGGGTTAGAGAATATAAACAAAGTCCATAAACAAGCCAAGGTCAAAGTCCAGAGAATCCAGAAATGAGTATCAGCAAACGGGTATGGAAAATATAGGAAGGGATTTGAAGTGATAAGGGTTAAAATAGTACGCCAAAACAATGCTCCTCCCACCAGCTCCTAGAGATCCTCACCTATAGGTTCTAGTTAGTGGTGACGTGTCCGTCACCGCTTGTCCTGCCCCTGGTCTGTCCTCCTGCATCACCGCACTAGAGCCTGGGGATGTGGCCTAACATAGACCTGAGCGGCCTTTGACCACGTGGAATGGGGCCGCGTGGTACGTGGACGAAGTCGTGGACGCCCAACGGTCTCCCTGAGGTAGGACCCTGACAGTGTTGGTGTGGCAGAGCCTGTCCTGGTATATGTGTATTTGGGTGTCGGTGTGGCAGAGCCTGTCCTGGTTTGTCTGCTTGGGTGTCAGTGTGGCAGAGCCTGTCCTGGTGTGTGTGTTTGGGCATCTGTTTCCTGGCACTTACTGTAGAAATACATTTTCTACATTTTTATTTCATTTTTACTTATCCAGAGACAAAACACCCTCCAGAATTTGTGGTCACTTTAGAGGACAAAACTTTCTAGGCCCAGAAATCGGTGAGAGGAAAAGTACAGGCATTGTGTTATTTACTCTATTTTAATCTACATATTTTATTTAAAAAGGATTAGTGGCACTAAATTGTGACTTCAAGCGTCCTGTGTATGATGATTTTTTTGTGTACTGATGTACTTTCAATCTCATCACATAAGATTCTATCCTGTATTATCTGCCAAGCACTGATGTCATCTTTATCCAGTTTACAGTGTATGGCAAATGTTGAGGTATTACAGCAACAGCGGTTAAGTGAAGAAAGTGATTTACAATCTTTGTAACAAGCTTGCGTAATGCCATGACGTGTCAGGCACGTCATTGGTCGTTAACTGACCGTTTTTGCATGATGTACCTGTCACATCATTGGTCATTAAGGGGTTAAATCAAGGAATCTTTGACAAAAAAATGCTCAATTTGAAGTTTCATTGCACATACATGTGTAAACTAAGTACTTTACATTCCATTAAATAAGGACTCAGGAGAGCTGAACTCTATCTTACCATGTATCTGTCACCTCTCAAGCAATGAGCAAATTAGGAGCAGGGGCCTCTCAGTTAATGCTCCATAGAACACATATGGATACAATGCCAACTGACTCTTAGAAAGTCAAGAGTGCAGGGGAGGGCTGGCAGCCTAAGGGCTGGTTGGCAAGTCTAGTCAAGTGACCTGTTGCTCCACCGAATCAGCCCACCATCCACGCCCATCTTTTCCTGATTTTCTAACACATATTGATGTAATGTGATGGGATTGGGAGTACATCAGTACAAAAAGTCATCATACACAGGACACCTGAAGCTACAATGTAGTGCTACTAATCCTTTTTAATATGCAGATTGGAATAGAGTAAATAACACAAAACCTTTACTTTTTACCTTCACTGATTTCTGGGCCTAGAAAGTTTTGTCCTCTGAAGTGACTACAAATTTAGGAGGGCGCTTTATCTCTGGATAACTAAAAATTAAATTTGTTCAATTTATTCCTACAGCAGTTAAAGTGCCAGGAAACAGATTTACACCAGGACAGGCTCTGCCACACCGACACCCAAACACACACACACCAGGAAAGGCTCTGCCACACTGACACCCAAACACACACGCCAGGATAGGCTCTGCCACACAGACAGCAAAACACACATGCCAGGACAGGCTCAGCCACACTGACACCCAAACACACATGCCAGGACAGGTTCTGCCACACCGACACCCAACCACACACACCAGGACAGGCTCTGCAACACAGACACAACACACACACCAGGACAGGCTCTGCCACACTGACACCCAAACACACTCACCAGGACAGGTTCTGCCACACCGACACCCAAACACACACCAGGACAGCCCCTGATGTTCTGACACCCAAACACACACCAGGACAGGCTCTGTCACACTAACACCCAAACACACACCAGGACGGACTCTACACAAAGCTTAAAAAATGCTTTCCACACTGGTTTGTTTTTTGTGTGTTTCCCCCTTGTGTATTGATGCACCAGCCAGGCCACCCCTTTGGTTTTTTATGTATTTCCCCCACACCCTTGTGTATTGCTCCATGTGCATTTGTGCCCCCAGCCACCCACCCCCTTTGTGTATTGATTTATGTGATGCCCCAATCACACTGTGCCCCCAGCCACCCCCTTTTTGTATTTAATTCTTGTACCAAGGCAACCCCCTCCTTTGAATATGGGTCGCCTTACACCTATCACCCCAACCATTATTTTGTTTTTAATACTTGCTTTTTTGCTGCCTTCCCTGCAGACTGCTCTCCTTGGACGTGTTCTTCTCCCTATCACAAAGAACTGTTCTGTGTGTGACTCCACCCCCTTAAGCGGCACATCACTTCTTCAAAGGGCATTGAGCGGCATGGTGCAGGCACGCCGGCCGCTTAAAGATTTTAAAGCAGCTGTGTCTTACTGCCGCAATGGCATTTCGGTGTGCCGGCCCACGGACTGGCTGGCCCACCGCGGGTGCTGCAGGCTTTTGCCCCGCATTAAAGATGGCACTGGCGTGGCCGAATCGGCCACTTAAGTGGGTGGGCCTGCGGCCATTTAATTTAAAGAGTCTGCACCAAGAGAAGGGATAAACCTGTTAAAAGTTAATTTTTTAATATTTTCCATAGCTGTGTGTGTGTATTGAATCACGGTGAAATGAAACATTTAACAACCGGTGTGGTACAGAGGTTAGTTTAGGTACATAGTTGTTAAAATTATGTTGAATTATGGACAAGCTGTGCAACATAGACAGCCCAAAACATTTAGATCTGACAACTGATTAGTGGGTAATCTAAGTCTGATTAAGGGTAGTAACATATTTCGGTCAGGTTAAAGGCATCATAGGTTTATTTTCTCTTAAAAGGACGCTTAATTCTCAGGCAGCTTTAAGGGGTATTTTCTTATGAATGCAACTATTGCTACCATATGAAATCCTTGTTAATATTTGGTACTGCTGATATTAAATCCCTTTTAATATTTTGGTTGTTTCATCTGTAAAAGGCATGTATTTAAGTCTATCCATGTCAAAATTGTTTGTAAGAGATTTGTAGGATAACAGCTGTATTTACCGATGTCCTTAAAATAGAGTCCCAGAAATGAAATACTCTTTGATGCCAATGCTCAACAATCTTTTAATGAGATAAAAAGGGAAACATAGAATAAGGGATAAAATATTCATTTTGAATGTTGTCTACATGTCCACTGTATATAATCCCTTATTTACACAGCTATTCATGGTGTGGCTTCAGTCTTAAGGTATTTATATGTTAAAACTGTTACCGCCTTAAGGGACACTTGAACTTACACAGTTTTAGTTCATATTTAATTTATTCACTACAAGTGATGCCTGAAACATAATATGTACCAATAAAGTAAAATAATTACATACACATTAGGTATGTTTAACACAATTTAAAGGGACACTTTAGCCATCATATGTACTTTAATATGATTAAAATTTTCTTGGTTTCCCCTTTGCAAATGCAAGGAGGGATTCTGCATAATTGTCACGCACAGCGTAAGGTAGAACCTGTAATCAGGTAGAACAGCGTGTGCAAGTCCAATAGACAGAACACCAGAGTCCAGTATAGAATAGCCAATGAGCAAGCCAGGGTCAGGAAGCCAGAAGTCAGGATCGTTGCAGGGTAAGCCGAGGTCAGGAAGCCAGAAGTCAGGATCGTTGCAGGGTAAGCCGAGGTCAGGAAGCCAGAAGTCAGGATAGTCGTAATGTAAGCCGGAGTCAGATGCCAGGAATCGGTAACAGGAACGCGTACTGAGATGACACTATACAAGATAGGTACAACCATCAGAAGGCAAGGATGAAAGGTTTCTGAGGCTCTTAAATAGAAAGAGGAAGTGCAGACTTCAATTAGCATTTTCCCGCCATAAATTCAAAATGCCGTTACGTCACTTCCAGTCCGCGGCCATCTTGGGGTTGGCGAGATCTCAAATTTCTAAAAAGAACCTGTAGTACCGGCTGGCGCCACTAGGCGTGCGGAAGAGCGTGTACGCGCGGCAGGACCGGACCAGGTTTCAGAAGGCGGCGGCTGCCGTGTGGAGTTGCGGGGTCTTCCCCGTCCTCGCGGCGGCAGAAGCTGTCTTGCAGAGGAGGGGGGTCTTCCTCTCCTCCGCGGCGGTTAAAGCTGCTGTGGTAGGGCGGGGGGTCTCCCCCTTCTCCTCGGCGGCTGTGGCTGTTGCGGTAAGGTGGGGGGTCTCCCCCTCCTCCGTGGCGGCTGAGGCTGCTGCGGCAAGGTGGGGGGTCTCCCCCTCTTCCGTGGCGGCTGAGGATCCGCGGACCCGGAGGGACCGGCAGCCAGGTACGTTACAATAATCCCCCATATACATTTGTCCTTTTTCAAATGCCTCAGCTATTCTCCTATTCTGCCTCAGCAAACGTCACAAGGAACGATCGAATGAGATCTCCTGTGCACATGCGATGGTAGCACTTCCAATAAGTGAAGGCGTGTCCCTTTAAATCAAGGAATCTATTGAAAAAACAGCTCATTTTGAAGTTTCATTACACATACATGCGTAAACTCTTGAAGACTTTACATTACATTAAATAAGGAGCTTTATCTTACCACGTATCTGTCTCCACTCAAGCTATGAACAAATTAGGACCAAGGACCTTTCAGTTAAAGCTCCATGGAACACATATGGATATAATGCCAACTGACTTTTAGAAAGTGAAGAGTTTGCACCAAGAGCAGGGATAAACATGGCAGCTGTAGCCAATGTTCCCTCTAACTTTTAGTAGTTGTGTGTGCGTGAAAATTCTAAGATTTTACTAGTCTCATGACGTAAAGTCATGATTTTATTAAGGACACGGAGGCGAGTATTATTGCATTCTCTTTCTTTATTACTACTCCCTCAGCAGCAAAAAATACAGGAAGTAGTTTAACTGAAGAGAAAAAACACATATAAAGACATATAACAGGTCATCCAATCAGCAGCAGGTCCAAGTACATCAAAGGGTGTGACAAGCTGCTGCACTTCCTCTTTTCTTGCGGATCCAATCAAACCGGAACCAATCAAACGTAAACAGGAACAGTCATCTCAAGAAACTGGTAACTTGCCGGAAGCATCCAGAAGACATCAAACTAAAACAGAGAAAATAGGATACTGGTAGAAATCATGGAAACACCACGAATCATAAGCAAACAAGGTAAGACAATGCAATCGGAATGAGAGGCAAGACATGACATCGATATACGATAACACAGCAGAATAAAATGAACCAAACAAAAAGAATAATGTCGAACGAAAAGACAATCGAAAAATCAGAATCAATATACTCACCCAGCCAACGAAGGGAGGGAAAAAGAACAAAGGGGGGGAATAATACTCGCCTCCGTGTCCTTAATAAAATCATGACTTTACGTCATGAGACTAGTAAAATCTTAGAATTTTATGAAGGACACGGAGGCTCCTATTATTGCAATTTTAAAGCTGATCAACCAATCGTTCAGAAAAATGATGGATAGGGCGAAGATAGAATTCCCGAAACGTAGAATCAGAAGACCAGTCCGCAGCTTTCAAAATGTCCTCCATACGACAACCAAGGACCACAGCCTTAGACGCCGAAGCACTCCTAACAGAGTGAGGAGAAAAAATGGAAGTATCAATGCCCGCCCGATGTAAGATCCACTTCAACCATCTGGAAAGAGTGGAAGAAGAAACAGAAGCATGAGGTCGCCTAAAAGAAATGAACAATGGAAGAGAGGAAGAACTCCGAAGGTCCCGAGTGCGACTCTCGTACTCCCGAAGGCAAAGCACGGGACAAAGGAGGGGACGAAGAGGAAAAGACGGATAAAAGACCGATTTAATATTGGTCTTAGTTCTTCTAGAAATATCGAACAAAACACCATCTGGACGGTAGACCTTAGCCGAAAAATCTAGAGCTCGGACATCTGAAACTCTTTTACAGGAGAGAACACAGAGCAAAAGCAAAAGCTTAGCAGACAACTCCTTAAGCGACAGCGCATGATTAGGAGACCAAGCCTCCAGAAACCGAAGGACAACGTTGACGTCCCACGTAGAGGAGTAACGGGGTACAGGGGGTCTGGAAAAACGAATACCCTTGAGTAACCTACAAACTAAAGGGTGTTGGCCAATAGGAACCCCATCCACAGGAGAGTGCCCAGCTGAAATGGCCGAACGGTACAAATTAACCGTGCGATACGCCTTGTTGCCTTGGAAAAGATCCGTAAGGAAAGAAAGAACCATATTTAGAGGGGCCGAAACGGGATCCAATGACCGTCCCAGGCACCAGCTGGACCAGGATCGCCATGCGGAAGAATAGGCTCGTCTAGTACCCGGGGCCCATGCATCGGCCAAGAGGAGGAGAGTTCGCTGTGAAACGCCCTCGACAGACCAAGGTCCCCGGAAACACGCCAAGCTACCAACTGAAGCTTGTTCAGAAGAACCAGGTCGTGCGGCTGATGATCCGGGTCGAGGAGCAGGTCCCGGAAGGATGGGAGAGGTCTGGGAAAATCCGTCGACGTTTCCAACAGTCTGGGAAACCAGGGCTGAGATTTCCACAACGGAGCTACCAGGACGAGAGACGTCTGGAATCGGAGCATGTGTAAAATCGTCCTCGCGATCATGCTGAAAGGAGGGAACGCATAAAGGAGGGTCTGCGGCCACTGTTGGAGAAATGCGTCCGTGGCGATCGCCTCCGGATCCGGTCTCCAACTGAAGAACCTTGGGAGATGCGAATTCAGACGAGACGCGAACAAGTCGATCTCCATAGGACCCCAAAGACGGTGGATTCTGGCGAAGATCGAAGGGTGAAGGCGCCAATCTCCGGAATCCCTGAGAAACCTCGAGTTCCAATCCGCCGTGATGTTGGAAAGACCGGGAATGTGAACGGCGGTCACTGAGATGCCATGAAGCAGACAATACCTCCAGAAGTCCCTCGCGAGACATGCCAGCAGTCTGGATCTGGTGCCCCCAAGATGGTTGATATACCGAACCGCTGCCACGTTGTCCATCTTGAGAAGAATGGAACAGGAGGCAGTGGGAGGCGCTAGGCTCCGGATGGCAAAGGAGCCGGCTAACAGTTCCAGGCAGTTGATGTGAAGAAGGGACTCTTCTGAGGACCACCTGCCGCCTGTAGATATAGTCCCGTAGTGCGCTCCCCAGCCATGTAAGCTGGCGTCCGATTCTATAACCACGTCTGGGGTGGTGCCGAAGATGGCTCTGCCATTCCAAGCTTCCATGTGGGACAGCCACCACATCAGTTCGTCTCTGGATTCGACGTCGAGAGAGACACAACTTTCGTAAGAGGGCACCGAAGCGAGCGACGAAGTTCGTAACCTTTGTAGCGCCCGGTAGTGGAGCGGACCCGGGAAGATGGCCTGAATGGAAGAGGACAACAGCCCTATCATCCTTGCAACCTGACGCACAGTCACCGTCTCCAGACGCAGCAAGCGCCTGATCTCCTTCTTGATGGCCACGATCTTGGACTGTGGAAGAAAAAGAGACTGTTGAACGGAGTCTATCTGAAAACCCAGGAATTCCATGGTCTGAGACGGCACGAAGCAAGATTTGTCTCCATTTATGAGAAACCCCAGCGACTGAAGAAGATGAAGGGCCCAACCGAGGTGCGACCGGAGGAGCGAAGGAGACTGAGCCAGGATGAGGATGTCGTCCAGGTAGATTATGAGACGTACACCCCGAGAGCGAAGAAACGCCACTACTGGCTTCATGACCTTCGTAAAACACCAGGGGGCTGACGAAAGGCCGAAAGGAAGACATGTAAACCTCCACTTCTGACCTGCCCAAAGAAACTGAAGGAAATTCTGGTGAGAGGCCGCAATCGGAATCGTGAAGTATGCGTCCTGAAGATCTAATTTCACCATCCAGTCTCCCGGCAACAATAGATCTCGGAGACAATGGATCCCTTCCATTTTGAAATGGTGATACACCACATACGCATTGAGGGGCCGGAGGTTGATGACCGGACGGGAACCCCCTCCTTTCTTTGGGACCAGGAAAAGCGAACTGACGAACCCTGGAACGACCATGGGAGTTGGCAGAATAGCCCCTTTTTGATAAAGTGACCTTACCTCTTCTGAAATCAGTTGGCGCTGAAGTAGTGGAAACCTTGGGGAAGGAGGCAGACGAGCCTGTCGAGGAAAGACGGTTAGTTCCAACTGATAACCTCTGACTGTGTTCAACACCCAAGCGTCTGAGGTAATTAAAGCCCAAACGTGGGCAAAAGCCGCTAGTCGACCGCCCACCTTCGCGGGGGGGGAGAGAGAATATAGGGACTTACCGTAAGGACGTCTGGAAGCAAAATATCCTCTGGAACCTCTAGCGGACCCATGGCGGCTTCTTGAAGGAAAGAAGGCCGTTGACCTCTGTTCAGGGAGGACTGGACGCTGAGAGAAGGAGCCTCTATAGTTCCCTTGGAATCTGGAACTGCGGCCAGACGAACGGCCCCTGCTTCGTCCGGCCCCTGCAAAAACTCTAGGGGCGAAAACTCGTTTCATAGAGGACTGCGCCTTATCGAGGGCCGTAAAAGTCTTAACAAAGGAGCCAACATTTTTGACAAACGAGTCTCCAAATAACAGGCCTTTGGCCGATGGACCCGGTTCCTGTGTAGCCATATTGACCAATTTGGGCTCTATTTTGATCAGGATGGACTTGCGTCTCTCCGCACAGAGAGCGGCATTAGCGTTGCCTGTCAAGCAAACCAAACGTTGAAGCCAGCCCAGAGCCTCATCGAAATCAAAGGAGTCAGGAGAAGCTTTCCCTGCTTCAAGCAATTCAAACAGTTTGGTGATGGGGCCCAAGCTGTCTAGGAGTTTATCCTGACAGTGGCGCAGAGAAAACTCCAAACCCTTTCTGGGCTTCCAGCCCGTCTTAGACAGAAACTGTATAATCTGAGGGTCAACCTCAGAAGTCTTACAGACCTCATCAGGTACTATGGGCCTGGGACATTCAGCCCTAAGTTTACGTCTACTCTCCTTCGTGAGGGGTTTGCGTACCCGGAGAGCGAGATATTGGGCGATATGCGCCGGGGGGTCCCATTCGGCAGAGCGCGGGTGGCGCAGGTTATCTGGGTCGAAAAGGGGATTGCCCTGAGGGTCCCTAACATCAGCATCGGTTTCACCAGACGGGATAAGAAACCTGACATTATCAGCCCCAGAGGGGGATGTAGCAAACTCAGGGGATTCGTCCTCATCAGAAATATCAGAACCGGGATCCTTATATGAAATAAGGTCATCACCACTCTCATCAGATTCTGATGAATCAACCTGAGCTTTAGCTCTTTTCCAGTGTCTGGCCGTTTTTGTCCGGTCAGGGACTCTTTTGCGCGGTGGATCAGCGCTCTCAGTGACAGGAATATGAACCTTGTCCATCAGGACAGTAGCATGGCTGTCAGTCAGGAGTGGAGAAAGGTGCTTAGATTTAAATAGGGCCTTTTTGCCTGCAGCAGGAGCGGCCACAGTAGTGGGAGCTGAGGCCACAGGGGCTTGGATCAAAGCTTGTTGGATAGACTGAGTTATGGAATGAGACATAGCACCCATAGCAGAGGACAGGGCTTTAGAAATAGATTGGGACATTGTAGCATCCAAAAGAGACTGGAAATCCTCAGATGACAGAGGTTGAGCATCATCCTGAGCTCTAATGGAGGAACCTACAGCCCCAGTAGGAGCAGCCTGATCACTAAACTGATCCATGACACAAACCCCAAAAAACGCTAAATACCGTCAAGGAATGAAAACAAAGGGTTGATTAACCCGAGATGGAACACCTGGAGAAAAAACGAAGGATCTGAGATGTCTACCGGCGAAGAACACGCAGCCGGAGTCGCGGGAAACCAGTTAAAAGTGACGAAACAAAAATGGCCGCCGCACGAGTCAGAGCGCATGCGCGCGCGAGACTCGCCGGCAGAAAACGAAGCCAGCGAAGCAGAAGCTCCGAGAAGAGCACTGCGATACCGGCAAGGCAAACGGAGGCACCAGGAAAGGTAAGACAGAAGAGGGAACCGCAGACGGCCGAAAACGGGCGGCTAAACGCGCGATAAAGATGGTAAGGGGGGGGGCGGGCATACGGCGGGAAGGCACCAAGGAAAAAACAAATAAGACAAATGAAATAGCAATAACGATGACAGAAAAATAAATCGGGATAATAATAAGACAGAATCAAAACGGATGGAAAATAAGAACAGCAATAATTTCAAATTTAAACACAGAGCACAGAAATACTCAACTGTCCGCTGAGGGAGCAGCAAGAAAAGAGGAAGTGCAGCAGCTTGTCACACCCTTTGATGTACTTGGACCTGCTGCTGATTGGATGACCTGTTATATGTCTTTATATGTGTTTTTTCTCTTCAGTTAAACTACTTCCTGTATTTTTTGCTGCTGAGGGAGTAGTAATAAAGAAAGAGAATGCAATAATAGGAGCCTCCGTGTCCTTCATAAAATCTTGTTACAAAAGTATGCTCGCACTGAATGCTTGAATGCTTGTGCAAATGTAAACCTGAAACAGTTTCAGGATAATTTTGGCACAACCTCTCTCTCATGGCTAATAAAACTGTATTGACATGCTTTAATATAATAGAAATATACAGTAAATGCAACCTATGAAGATAAGCATTTAGTTAATTCCATAAGTATTTAGTTACTCTATACTTTAGAGTATAGAGTTTAGTTTGTTGTTCAATTAAATTTAACATTAAGGAAGCTTCCCCCAATTTCTCTCAACTTGTGTTAGAGTGGATATACGTATGTATGTGTAAGTGTCATAGTGGTGTGCATGTAAATGTTAGAGTGTCTGTGCGCGTATTGTATGCATGTTGCAAAATATGTGGCTGTAGCTATAGCAGTAAACATTTATACATATTACTGCAGTTAGCTTGGTTTTCAAGTGGACTGCACCTTACCCACTGCATTTTCTCTATCTCAATGATATTAACCAGACAGACAAACATTTATTCTGTATAACATACCATACTGAGAATGACTAGCCTTTTACCCTACCCTTGCATGGTTGGAATGAGGTAACCCAGTTTATGTATGTAAGGTGAATGCAGTGCACTCTGGGTAAGGAATGAAGGTACACTGGTACCTATAATAACCAGATGTTGGCTATAAAACATATTTTTATGCAAACATTTCTCAACAGCTAATAAATCAAGGAAACACATTTTTTTCAAAGAAAGTGAGAACCCTGGAGGAAACTTTGAAGATACAAAAAAATCTATATTTTTATTGAACATATGCCTGGGGAGGGCCGAATTTTGTAGAGACATGTTTGCTGAGATACACGTACAAAGGCATTGTAATTTTCTGCTTTGAACATGCCAACATTTTAAACTAGATGCAGAGTGGTGTATGTAAAACCTTGTGAAATAATTCCAGTTCTGTAAATGTACTTAGATATAGGCCAAATCCATTAAGAATGCATGATTTTATTTGTTAAGAGGATACCTTCAACATATGTTAATATATGCAAAACTGTATAAAATTGTGATTAATTCCTTTTTCATACACATGAAAGATTAAGGCGGCGGCGGCGGCATCCGGATTTCCCAATAATAAATGTAGACGAGAGCCCTAGGGATCCCTGGCTGTGTTTTTATTGAAATCACAAAACCTGTGCTGTGCACTAGTATTTTATTTAAATAAATAGCAATTAAAAATAAACATAGCAAATCTACCATTCTGTATTCATCCACCAAAAGGGGATACTATGATAGAAGCAGTCTAAGCAGATGACGTATACAGGTTCCTCCTCGAGTTATATTAATGCATCTAAAAGAAGGGATTATTTATAATGGAACAGTGAAAGACAAAATATTTTATCCCTGCTGATTTTGAACGTTTGCCCACTGACAAAGACATGGTCAGTCTATAATTTTAATGGTAGGTTTATTTGGACAGTGAGAAACAAGAAAAGCAACAAAAAATCCAGACTAACGCATTCCAAATAAGTTATAAATTGATTTGCATTTTACTC
Organism: Spea bombifrons; assembly: GCF_027358695.1. Classification (NCBI taxonomy): domain Eukaryota; kingdom Metazoa; phylum Chordata; class Amphibia; order Anura; family Pelobatidae; genus Spea; species Spea bombifrons. Next base: position 22,974,064 of record NC_071092.1, on the reverse strand, counting down.
AGTGAACTAATAAGTATTTGATCCTCTATCAATCAGCAAGATGTCTGTCGCCCAGGTGTTTTTTTTATACAGGTAACGAGCTGAGATTAAGAGCACTCTCTTAAAGGGAGTGCTCCTAATCTCATCTTGTTACCTGTATAAAAGACACCTGTCCACAGAAGCAATCAATCAATCAGATTCCAAACTCTCCACCATGGCCAAGACCAAAGAGCTGTCCAATGATGTCAGGGGCAAGATTGTAGACCTACACAAGGCTGGAATGAGCTACAAGACAATCGCCAAGCAGCTTGGTGAGAAGGTGACAACAGTTGGTGCGATTATTCGCAAATGGAAGAAACACAAAATAACTGTCAACATCCCTCGGTCTGGGGCTCCATGCAAGATCTCACGTCGTGGAGTTTCAATGATCATGAGAACGGTGAGGCATTAGCCCAGAACTACACGGGACGATCTCAAGGCAGCTGGGACCAAAGTCACCAAGAAAATAATTGGTAACACACTACTCCGTGAAGGACTGAAATCCTGCAGCACCCTGCTCAAGAAAGCACATGCACAGGCCCATCTGAAGTTTGCCAATGAACATTTGAATGATTCAGAGGAGAACTGGGTGAAAGTGTTGTGGTCAGATGAGACCAAAATCGAGCTAATGGCATCAACTCAACACGCCATATTTGGAGGAGGAGGAATGCTGCCTATGACCCCAAGAACACCATCTTCACCATCAAACATTATACTTTGTGGGTATTTAGTGAGTTAGTGAAATGCACGTCAGGATTTTTTTTCTTTAAACCATGGTCCATTGCGAGCACAATTTACTTTTTGAGCTGCTCCCCCCTCCCAGATCTATCACTGCTGACACCCATGATTGGGGTCTAGATACTTTTTGATCTTTTAGCTCAGACCTTAGATGCAGAGAGTTCCTGCACTTCGAATCTGGTATCGTTTGTTGTAAGAACTTAGTCGGTATTTTTAACCATTACATCTACTAAGCTGGAAAATGGAAATGCTAATGAAATCCAGTCCTCTTTAAACTTTCATAAGTCAGAATGTCTAGCTGGATGATTAATTCATCAATTGTTTACTACAGGAATCATGATAAGGAAGTTTGACTGGTAGATTGAGCTACGGTAACAGAGTTACAGCACAAACAGTCGTTAATATGCAGCTGGCTGAAAACATTTTGCAAATACTAGAACTGTTTTGTTTTTTTTTAATGTTCATAATGGTCCAAAATTGTTCATAAAGGGCTGGTCCTGAAATTACTGAGGCTGCTCACAGCCAAAGGGAAAGCTGAAGTTGAGGTGAGTGAGAGAAGGTGAAAGAAGGAAATGAAGGGAATATGCACGTATGACTGTATGTACGTTAGATTGTATAAGTGTATGTGACCATGTACAGGTATGTAATTGTGTGTTAGCATGAATGTGTATGTATAAGGGGGTGAGCATGGGCAAGGTTGGCACTGTTAAGTTGTGTGGGGACAAACATGGCACTATTAAGCTGTTTAGGCACAAATATGGCATTATTGAGCTGTTTGGGAACAATGATGGCCCTCTTAAGCTGTTTGTGGACAAATATGGCAATGTTAAGTTGTTTGAGGACAAATATGTAAGAGGCAACATGTTTTGGCACAACAATGACACTGTTAAGCTGTTTGAGGACAAATATGGCATTGTTTAGCTGTTTGGGGACAAATATGTCAGAGGCAAGCTGGTTTGGGCTCAAATTTTGCCAAAAAGATGGCACTGTTGAGCTCTTTGGGAACAAAGATGGCACTGTATGCATAGCGCAAATGGTGTGGGAGTGTACAGTAACACTAGTTGCTGTTACACACATCATGCTCACATGAAGTTGCTTGTGTATTTTTTTTTCAGTATAATTGTTTCAGACATTCCACCAAAGGGGTGCATTGGCTTAACAAAAGAGTGGATGAGCTGGGTTTGGCAGGCAAACCTATGGTTCTTGGAGCTGATATAATATTTGCATTTGGAAGTAGAAAAAGGAATTGTCCCTAAGCATCTCAAGCACACCCCTATATTTGTCCCTCTTGTCCCATTGAAGTTGGTGGGCACAAACTGAGTTAGGGACTAAACCTGCACATGAGCTAGGCCATACTTGCCCTTCAGCTACCCAGTTAGTCATGAGCACTATCCCCACACAATTATAGAAATAATAATATAGATCTGGGCACAAGGGATTCAAGATGGCCGTTCACATGATGTACACATATGGTGGCCTTCCAATATATTTATTGCTTATTTTTACTACCATAGGTTTGTTTTGCCATTGAGCTGTAAATCACAGGATTTGGGAAACTATCAGAACAGTTACAATTGCAGTAAATGCATCTAAATGCCAATACACAAGCGTATACAGGGTAGGGGCAGCCTGGACATATCCAAAGTCTACAGACATGGACAAGGCATTTTTTACTCTAAGTCCTTCCATACATGAAGCAGTCTGAGCTCATGGCAGCTGGCTTATGCATAACAATTACATAATATCCATATATTAAAGACACATTCATTAAGATCGAAATTGTTGATAATCAGATAATTTCATTTGAGGACACTGCTACCTGCTGGTGAAAGAAGGGTGCACAATGCAACTCACACATACCAATAAATTATTTGTGCTGGTTTTATGGATCATTTTATAAGATAGAATAAACCCAGCACTGAAGCTTTGCAGACTTTCATGATGCTTGCTGGATTCAGATTCCAAGACCTTCAGATATGCTTTTCTACTACAAAAGCTTAGAGAACTTTACTTTTAGTGTTCCTTTATTAGTGAACATAACACTGTGCCAAACATAAAGGCAATTAAAATAGCAAGATTCGGAGAACTTAACATCATGACTGGGGTAGAATCAATGAGGTAAGCGGGGTGAATGAGAGAAGGTGAAAGAAGGAAATGAAGGGAATATGCATGTATGACTGTATGTACGTTAGATTGTATAAGTGTATGTCAGCATGTACAGGTATGTAAGTGTGTGTTAGCATGAATGTGTATATATAAGGGGGTGAGCATGGGCAAGGTTGGCACTGTTAAGTTGTGTGGGGACAAACATGGCACTAAAAACAAACCAACCCCTTTCCCGGGATCAAAAATACCCTTATTATTACCCCATCCTAAAACATCACCTTTATTAATATGTTTGTTAAAAGGTATAACCAAAAAAGATGTTTAAAAACACCAGTGTCACCAGTCCTACCATGAAAGGTATACGTCACTGTAACATGAGGGCATATGCCCACAGTCGTATAACGCTAATAATATCAAATCATATATACTGTTGATGTCTGCAGTCCTAAAAACAGGAATAATTGAATTATGACCAGTGACACGGGCTTATTAAAAACTCAGGCAAATAGCCCCCCTGACATGTTTCGCTCCTCAGAGCTTCATCAGAGGTCTGGGCTAATGGCGCTATTAAGCTGTTTAGGCACAAATATGGCATTATTAAGCTGTTTGGGCACAATGATGGCCCGAGAGGGCGAGACATTGTCAAATACAGCCCAAAACACACTAGGGCAGTTCCCGAGGCATCCCTTTATATGTCCTCCAGTCCCAATGGGCCACCCACCAACGAAAATCTGGTCCCCTACTACCTATCACTGTAATCTCTGCAAAGGAAGGGAAGGATGCTTGGCTTCCTCTATGTCCACTGCTTTACCTCTTGCTGTTTTTATCTACCCGTGTGTGTATTAGCATATGACCCAGTACTATTACACCATCTGAGCCATTTTATCTTTGGTCCAGGAACAGATGCTTGCCAAGTTTTGGTAATATTTAATTACAGCCTTTTAGTCATCAGACTTGAAGACTTTCAAAGGCTTTCCTTGAGATGAAAAAGACATACTGTAGGACATAGAATGATCCCACAGGTTGGTTAATATTCCAAGTCAGGGGATATGTATGACAAATGGCACTGATGATAGGAGCTCTATAATATTTGAAGAACCAAAAAGAAATGGTATACTAATTGCATCTCTTTTGCCAGCATGAGGTCTGTTGGCCTAGGGCAAAGCGTTGCTTTTGGAGTAATCAACAAAACAATTCTGGTTTCAATTATTTTTTTCATGGTCAGCATGACTAGATATGATGGCTGGACTAAGTACCGTATTTGCTCGATTATAAGACGACCCCGATTATAAGACGACCCCCCAAAATCAAAATATTAATTTAGGAAAAAAACAAAAAGCCTGAATATAAGACGACCCTATAGGAAAAAAGTTTTACCAGTAAATATTAATTCATGTAAATTATTTTTTCATGTTTAATAAAAGCTATGATTGAGAAAAATATATTTTTTAAATTTCCTTTTATTTGCCAACCTGCCCCCCCCAGTTATGCCACTCTGCCCCCAGAAATGCTTTATACCCCCCTATTTGCCACTCTGCCCCATGATATGCCTTATACCCCTATATGCCACTCTGGCATATAGGGGGTTAAAAGGCATATCATGGGGCTGAGTGGCATATAGGGGGTTAAAATGCATTTCTGGAGGTATATAGGCATATCATGGGGCTGAGTGGCATATAGGGGGTTAAAATGCATTTCTGGAGGTCCAGAAATGCATTTTAACCCCCTATATGCCACTCAGCCCCATGATATGCCTTTTAACCCAGCATGTACTGGCTGCCTTGGCTTGATAGGAGTGTGATTGCTGTTAGCAGTTTGATATATATATATATATATATATATATATATATCAAACTGCTAACAGCAATCACACTCCTATCAAGCCAAGGCAGCCAGTACATGCTGGAACCTGGGGATGATAGTAGTGGGATTACAGCCTCCCTATGCCATGCTACAACCCCCACCCCCCTTACACATCCATGCTATCACACACAAACACATTTAAATACTCATTCATTCCATTAATCACACATACTTCACACATTAAACACACATTAATCACACATACTTACCCAAAAACCCTCCCCCACCCCCTTACCTGAACTGCAGATCTCTCACTCGAAGACTTCTGCAGGGGACCGGCTGTAGAGCAACTTCTCTGGCCCCGCCCCCAGAGGAGGGAGGGGGAGATAGAGCTCTGTGAGGACGCTGCAAGCTTCCTGTCCTCCTGCTTCTAACAGAAGAGACGCTGCTCGCGACCGGTAAGCAGCATGGCCCCAGCAGACATTTTTTGGGGGGTCTGAGAAGACGACCCCGATTATAAGACGAGGGGTATTTTTCAGAGCATTTGCTCTGGAAAAAACCTCGTCTTATAATCGAGCAAATACGGTATTCGATTCCTAATTGAAATATACTGTCTAGGAGGTTGCTACAGATTTGCTATGTGCCTGGGATATTGCATTCACCACTCGTCTTACCACACGGTGCTAGAATAAATTTTGCAAAAATTGTTAAAAAAGTGTTTTTTGCATTTATCTTTGTGGTCACAACTCTAAAATGAAGCCAAAAAATATTTAAAATTCCTAACTCTGTTAAATAATGCACAGCTTTTGTCTATTGTCCATTTTTCCTATATATATTGAGCTATCAGAGTTTCCTGTATGGGTAATGAAACATTTTCCATTGAAGAAACATTCCTTCGAGGGATCAAAGTAAAAAAGTAAAATACTGCTGCCAGACAAAAACTCATAAGTTCCACATCTTCTCTAAGCCTGTGAACTGATTATTCCTCTACCAACAGTCGTATTTTGCTATGCGTTAACCCTAAATCTTCTCCACTTCAATGCAACGTTACCATACCTTACTCTGTTTCTAAAAGGGGAAAAAACATCTTTATTTTTTGGTACTACAGTGTTATCTCTTTGTCTTATTGTATTCTGCCACTACAGAAATGCAATGAGAAACAAATAAAGAGAGACAAGAGCTTATGGGTTCTTTCAAAGACTAGTCACAAATATAAAGGCTGTTTTGAGCTTGTTTTTTGTTGGAGGGGTCTCAGGGAGTATTTATACCACTTTCCAGACCCTCTCCTTCAGGGCATTTCGTTAGCAGGGCATTTCGTTAGCGTTGTTGGGGCGTTTTGTAAGTGCTGTTGGGGAATTTCGCTGTTAGGACGTTTCTTTAGCACTGTTACGGCATTTCCCTAGCTCTGTCAGCACATTTTGTTAGCTCTTGCAGGGCGCCTCGTTTACACTTCCAGGGAGGCTTGTTGCTCTTGTTTGTGCACTTTTCTATACCTTGTCTAGTCTCTCACCTCCCTGGGCGTTCCGCTCTATGCCCCCTGACAATCCCACTTAGCATTCCACCTTTAGACTGGGTAAGCACTTTTAATTCCTTTCACTTGCTCTTCTCAGTGCACAGGCAGGGTAAGGGACTTGTTAGGGGATTCAATTGTTTCATATGCAGGGAAGGAAGGGATTGACTTGTTTAGGGGAATGTATCCAGAGCTGCTCAGCAGCTCTACTTGTTTCATAATCAGGGAAGAGGATGATGGGAGCAGGTTTAAGGGCACTTACAATAAAAACCCCGTTCTTCCTAAATTCGGCTGTCACGCCCCATCCAGGTTGCAGAGTTGCATATCTCTGGTTTTCCCTGTCTCGCTACAATCCAGGTAACAAGGCAAGGAACACAGGGGATGGAGTGAGGAGCCGATATCCTCAGACGCTTCTCCTTTAAGCAAGGATAGGATATCTTAACTGGGACATGGGTAAAGGAGAGAGGAACCGAGATCCTCAGATGATTCAGGGAAAAGAGGGCAAATGCACAAAAAGGCTGACACACATAAATACAGGGCTAGCATAGGACTATATGATAATAATTGGAGATTTAGTCACATCTTATGGCCATAGTATGCTTAGCCCACCACTACGCCAAAGTACTCCTATATATCGGTGGGTCCTAAGTTCCTAACACTAAACCCTGCATACCGAAGTACTAATAAACAAACTAAACATTGAATCTAAACACATATCAGAGAAAGACATACCTATAACGAGTGGGGCACACCTTATAAAGGAAACATAAGCTGAAGCTAAGAGCAGGACAGGAATCAAAGAATCAGAAGTTCAGGAGAGAGCATAAGGAAATCCAGGAATGGAACTGTAGCAAGACAGGGAAAACCAGAGATATGCAGCTCCACAGACTGGATGGGCCGTGACATCGGCTCTACCCTTTGACACTTTCTGCCACACTAATCTCCAACTTTCCCCCAGCACTATCAACTAATACATAGCGGGCATATAGGATTCCCTACTTTACCCAAGTCTTCCTGTCAGGACTTGGGTAAGCAGGTCGGGTAGGAGCCCAGTTGCAGGGGATACTAGAGAGTCTGGTAGGTAGGTAGGTTCAGACAGGCACACAACAGATAAAAAAGCAGGACTGGAACGTAGCGAGACAGGGGAACTGTAGCAAGGACAAGGAACTGTAGCAAGGACTGGCACATGGCTTGGAAGCCCTCAGGCAGGACACGTGGCTTGGAAGTCCACTGGCAGGGCGGACGGCAGGAAGCCCACTGGCAGGACAGATGACAGGAAGCCTTTCTGGTGGGGCACAAGACTTGGAAGTCCTTCTGGCGCGGTACATGACTTGCAAGCCCTTCTGGCGGGGCACACGACTTGGAAGCCCTTCTGGCGGGGCACATGACTTGTAAGCCCTTCTGGCGGGGCACAAGGCAGGAAGCCCTCTTACGGGGCACATGACTTGGAAGCCCTTCTGGTGGGGCACACAACTTGGAAGCCCTTCTGATGGGGCACATGACTTGGAAGCCCTTCTGGCGGGGCACACAGCAGGAAGCCCTCTGGCAGGGCGCACGGCAGGAATGTGAGGAACAATTTAGGACCAGGAAACTGGCAGGGCACACAGGCAGGATGTCAGGAGTCCTTTAGGGGGCTTCCTGCCTGCCCCCCTCAGTTCACTCTTTCTGCTCAGTCTCTATTCTCTACATTCTCTCAAAGTCGAAACCTACAAGTTGAACATCAGTTGTCGCAACTGAGACTTGTGGCAATTGATTACATGCCCCTAATGAGAGGATGGTAGATTGCGAGCCCTGTTACAACACACAGAGGCCCACAAAGGCCTGAGTAAAGTATCTTATGCACCATTTTTGTCCACTAGTTAAAGTTCAATATGCCTAATGTGGACAACAATGTCAGTCTGTTTGTTGTTCAGATCTATTAGCTTATATACTAATAATATATTTGTTTGCGCTGTGTCAAGCTGAGAAGCTAAAAATATATATATTTTACATTTCAGTTATTGTTTGTTGAACTGGATGGTACTTCTATAGTTGTTATAGAGCCCATAGAGAAGGCCATCACATGGCAGTTGAATTGGTTTCATCAAGTCAGTTTCTAATTATGGGCCAGAGATAATAGAAAGTCTTGATCAAGTCCTGGGGAGTCAAACCAGTGTACTCTATCCTGATGCTGAAGTCATGCTGGGTACATAAATGCAAAGCGTATTTTCTTCTCCATTAACTCTGAACAAACGGCTCTGAGATTCAGATTCTTCCAGTTGAGATAGGTGTGACAATTTCTGTCAAGATGTGATCTACAGAAATTTGCATTTTATTATCTTTCTGGTCCATTACGGTCAACAGCCAATCCACTACCCCTCAGGATCAGAGAGGACCTAGGAGACCGGAGAGGAGGGGCCAAGCATTGACAGCTATGTATCTGTAGTTGCAATTTTACTTTTCTTAGCTGTTTTTTTCCGCCATTTCACTTGCCTTAAAGTAATAGTTTTCCATAAATGTGGGCCTACCTCACACTGCTATCAGAACAGTGTTTCAGGAAGGGGGAATTCATGTAGGGGCAGATCAAAGTAGAAATTGCTGGGGAAGGGCATGCCATCCCTACAATCATATCAGACAATCATGGCTTCAACTCCCTCTTCTTCTTCCGCACGGTCCTGAAGCTTCCTAAAATCTCCTGCCTCATGACTTCACGCAGCTCTCCAGGAACATGCTCACCATATTTTGTTTTATATATTACTGCAGTAACATTGCGGAGAAGTTGAATTTTTGGTGGTATCTTATGAAAGGATTAAGAAAATTAGCAGTGTTATTAGCACCTAGAACAGTGATGGCGAACCTATGACACGCGTGTCAGTGCTGACACGCGTAGCCATTTGGGGTGACACGCGCAGGATTTCCTGCGATTCATCCTCGGCTCCTGCACGGCCGCCGAGGATGAAAGAATCTGCGCTGGAGGACCCGTTCCTCCAGCACAGATTCTTTCATCCTCGGCGGCCGTGCAGGAGCCAAGGATGAATCGCAGGAAATCCTGCGCGTGTCACCCCCCAAAAAAAAGGGGGGGGCGGGACGTGCAGTAGCGTACCTAGCGGGGGGCGGGGCGGTGGAGGAGCAGGCTCGCAAGGGAGCGGTATCGGAGGTCTTTAACAGACCACCGGCTCCCTTGAGTGATTTTAAGCCGGTTCAAGGATCTCCCTTGAACCCGGCTTAAAATCACTCAAGGGAGCCGGAGGTCTGTTAAAGACCTCCGATACCGCTCCCTTGTGATCCGCGCGGCAACAGCTGTTGTGCGCCGGGGTTTGTTGTCAGATCCCGGCGCACAACACTGAAGCCGCGCCCACCGCTGTCCGTGCCCTCTGAACCCCGTGCCCTCGGAAGAAGAACTGAAGAAGAAGAGGAGCGAAGAGCAGGAAAAGGAGCTGTAAGGAGAAAAGAGGAAAGGTAGGAAAGCATACAGTGAGAGTGGATTGGTGTATGTGTGTGGATTGGTGTATGTGTGTGGATTGGTGTATGTGTGTGGATTGGTGTATGTGTGTGGATTGGTATGTGTGTGGATTGGTATATGTGTGTGGCTTGGTATGTGTGTGTGGATTGGTATGTGTGTAGATTGGTATGTGTGTGGATTGGTGTATGTGTGTGGATTGGTATGTGTGTGGATTGGTGTGTGTGTGTGGATTGGTATGTGTGTGTGGATTGGTATGTGTGTAGATTGGTATGTGTGTGGATTGGTATATGTGTGTGTAGATTGGTATGTGTGGATTGGTATGTGTGTAGATTGGTATGTGTGTGGATTGGTATGTGTGTGTGGATTGGTATGTGTGTGTGGATTGGTGTATGTGTGTGGATTGGTGTATGTGTGTGGATTAGTATATGTGTGTGGATTGGTATGTGTGTGTGGATTGGTGTATGTGTGTGGATTGGTGTATGTGTGTGGATTGGTGTATGTGTGTGGATTGGTGTATGTGTGTGGATTGGTGTGTGTGTGTGGATTGGTGTATGTGTGTGGATTGGTGTGTGTGTGTGGATTGGTGTGTGTGTGTGGATTGGTATGTGTGTGTGGATTGGTTTGTGTGTGTGGATTGGTGTATGTGTGTGGATTAGTATATGTGTGTGGATTGGTATGTGTGTGGATTGGTATGTGTGTGGATTGGTATGTGTGTGGATTGGTGTATGTGTGTGGATTGGTGTATGTGTGTGGATTGGTGTATGTGTGTGGATTGGTATGTGTGTGTGGATTGGTGTATGTGTGTGGATTGGTGTATGTGTGTGGATTGGTATGTGTGTGGATTGGTAAATGCGGATTGGTGTATGTGTGGATTGGTGTATATGTGTGTGGGTTGGTGTATGTGTGTGGATTGGTGTATGTGTGTGGATTGGTATGTGTGTGGATTGGTATGTGTGTGGATTGGTAGGTGTGTGGATTGGTAAATGCGGATTGGTGTATGTGTGGATTGGTGTATATGTGTGTGGGTTGGTATATGTGTGGATTGGTATGTGTGTGTGGATTGGTATGTGTGTGTGGATTGGTATGTGTGTGTGGATTGGTATGTGTGTGGATTGGTAAGTGTGTGAGAGTGATGGGTGTTATGCTGTACCATTTCCAATGTATTTTTCATTATATAATTATGCTCTAAAGTACATCATAACTCCCATCACTCTAAACTGTTCCATACAGTGGCAGAGCTGGGAGACAGAGGCCTTGCACCCCCACCGCAGGATTCCTGAAAGGTAAGTAGTTACTAAGCAGGTATGTTAAATAATTTGTTTTTGGTTTATTAAATACAATTATATATTGCAATTATACATTTTTGTAGTTTAAACTATAAATTGCGCAAAATTATGTTTTTTTGTCGAAGTGACACACCACGCGAGTTATGCTCGATTTTTTGCCGATTTTTGACACACCACGCCAAAAAGGTTGCCCATCACTGACCTAGAACCTAGTTACTGATTAAAGATATAAGAAAGAGTAGATACAGGAGGAGCTGAAAATGTTGCTGCTCAAGTGACCCCAGCACAAGAAACTATTTTTTAACGTCCCTTAATTTGACAAAACTAAAAAATAATATTGTTATTGTTTTTATTTGAAATAACCCTTCAAATCAGCCAATAATGCTACTTAGTACTTACTGACCTACCTTGCAAACTCAGTAATAGGCAAAAGGAAGCTTACTTGGGCCCTCTGTTAACTGAAATGAGAATTAGTCACCCAATTTACAGTAGGCACACTCTGGTAGGCTTTAATCCTTTCATTGATGAATGTAGATATAAGCCAAAAATACAGAAAAAAGTAACCATTTGGATGTAAGCTTAAAGGAAGGGTGTAAGCAAAAGCAAAATAAGCAAGACATTGGATTATAGATAAGGAGGCACAACAAAAGGTGGTAAGAAAATGCTACACCGAGAACTTGTATAGGTACGCTACTGATTAGTTCCTACCAGTTCCAGGCTCATTCATGTGAAAAATTTACAAAATAAGAATTAAGCCAATCAGATCTTCCATGTGTGTAGGTAGTGGGGACCGTGCTTTAACTACACAACCAACCCACAAACCAACAACCCTACTTACCCAACAGTTGTATGGATGTTAACACACCACAGCTTTATTACATTACAAACAATGTACTGTGTTAACCTATGACCAAACACAAAACCTTCTTATAACCAAACCAATGTTAACATATAAACAACTTAAACCTCAACCCAACACATTACCGGAACAAACAACCGTTCTTGTCGGCAAAGCTTTCGGTGACTATATGTACTCACCCCCCCTGGTCCAATAACACCAACATATGCTTGCATCACACCAGTGCTAACCACTAGCCAACCATAAGCTTGGTGGGCACGGCCAAGGTCTTTGACCTTACCACCACTTGATATCATTAGCACCAACTCCCATCTCTGTCCCTTACAATACCTGACCAGCAAGGACTTAAATCCTTAAGTCAGCAGGGGCCCCCACACTCTCCTGGATCACCAGGTTAATAGATGAGGCCAACCACATTTAGATGGACCCCATTATTACGGAATAGATTAGCCACGTTCCTACCAGAATCCAAAGCTGTTAAGTATTTCATTAAACTTTGCCTTGAACTTAGATACCAGTTGATTGAGGCTGATCCTGGACCACACAATGGCCTTCTGACTGTGTGCTTTCCGCCAAAAGTTCCTGGGGACTACCTTGGACCACACTATTCTAACCTTCGGGAACAACATTTATATCCTAGTCATTCCCCAAAGACGTCACCAGAAGCAAACCAAGTTTTTTTCTTTTCTCCAAGTGAATTATCAACACCATTGGTGGGCCCAACAGCCTGGACAGCATCATCGACTCAGGAAGAAGCTGGACACAGAAAATACCTGTCTTCTCAAACCAATCCCTCCCCCCTTCGACTGAACTGCTGCTTACCTCGTGGTCCTTAAATGTAGGCATGACTGATTAGCCAAACCTGAGGGGGATAGGACAACGCAGACCATTTTTAACAAACCTCAGGACGAATATAACACAAACACGCTTGGACTGCCACTACCCAATCCAACAAAAAGGTGCATCCGACAGACCCAACCTGGAAGCATCCTTTACAGCCCCAATCCTAAATGAATGATCCCCATAGGCCCTACTTGGAAGACCTAAGTCCTCCAACGATTTTATGAAAAAACATAACAAACTGAAAATGGGACAGGAGTATCCATCCTGGTATATCAGCAAAGGTTTCTGCTGCCCCTGGCGGACCTGAGAAACACTCTGCATAGAAGCCACTGGACAAATCACCACCACTGTATGGCCCCCTACTGCACACACACACCTCTTTCGAACACATCTGTTTTTGACCGCAGAATCTTAAAGAGCAAAGACCTATCCTCACACACCATATCAACCTCACAGAATTACCCCGGGTACCTACTTATTGAGGCTAACAGTCTCATCTTGTAATCAGAAACACAGATGCCAGGACCTTAGACAACCTGACCAACAACGTATCCTACACCAGTCTCCTCGGGTCCAGAAAACCTCCTGCCTTTTCTCCAGTGCTTTGCCTGCTGAACCAAACTCCTTCATGCAGTCCTGAAGACCCTTGAAGAGAAAAACCAAGACCTGATAACAGGGCTGACACTGCGAAGGGGGACACCCCCAGCTTCCCACTGACAAGATGTCACCAAGCCTGCTCAACGGTAGCCAATTCCTCCCATACTTTACCATAACAACCCCATGTGGTTCTAAACAGTTGAGTCCCAAGTCCACTGCATCACCATGGGTCCACAGCCACCAGACATGGAGTCCCGTCTTCAACCGGATGCGGTGTTGGAGCTTAAAACTCTGCCCCCTAAAAGCTAGCAAGAGCATCAGCTGTTATATTATTGACACCAGGGATATGCACAGCCTTGCAGGTCACACTTAGACACAAGCACTGTAACACCAAGTGGCACAAAATGGCGGACCACCAGAAGGGATGATGGCGTCAAGTTGTTGCAGTGGAAAATCACCTTTTGGTCCAGAATACAATCACCCCACAAGACCACGCGACTATGATTTGAAAAAGCTTGAGGAAAACAAAGTTCTTTGTTAAACGGGCAGCTCTCCAGGATACCAGTCAACTATATTTATCCTGTCTCTTCCAATATGGTGCCAAATCCCACAGAACCTGCTGCATCCGTCTGCAACTGCAATTCTGCATTAGACACCTCTGCGGCCTGCCAGTAAAACCTTCCATTATAGGTCACCAAAAAGACCCCCCCCAAACTGCAATGTCATCTTAAAAGGGACAATTGTTCCTCATACAATGCCTCAGCCTCAACACCCCCGCCAACGTTGCCGCTAGCTTCCTGCTAAAGACCCTACCTACTGATATTACCAGACAGGCAAAGTTTAACCCAGCAGGGGTTATAGCTGGCAAAGCTGAATCTTCCTAAGGCAGCACGTCCTTGCCACGGACCCCTTCAGGTCAGCCAACTTATCTGCTGGGAATCGACACTTCATAGCCCCTGCTTCTCCAGACCCCCACCTCGATGTCCTCTTCAGACATGCAGCACAACCGCTTCTTGCATCTTTACGCATCTTGGTGTGACTTTCTATGCGTGGCCTGATGTCATGGGTCTCACAAAGGGCTCAGCTGTCTCTCAAGACCCACATGACACCTCCATGTTGCTCCGGCATCATCTTGTTGGAGCCAGAGCCGGGGTTGGCTACATAGAAGATGGCTGCCCATCCCAAGCAGATATCTCTCGGGACGCATGTGTCGAGATTCTTGTCTGCTAGGCCATATCCTAAGCTCAGCACCACCAAGTAAGTGACTGTAAGCTATCAAAATTACACTGGGCCAGGTCACCAAAAGGACACACCTTTTCCCTTCGGGACCCCACCCTCAACAAAGAGACAGCCACTCACACCGCACTGATACACTCTCATACTTGTGCCCTGTCCATTGAGCTATGCCAGGGGCATAGACAAAGAAAATGGGAACCATGCTTAAACAACAGCTTTGTTTCTAAAAAGTACAGATCTCAACTACAAAATGCAAAAATACAATAGAATGTGCATGACATCACTGTAGAAAAAACATATTTGGAAATTAAAATGTCTAGTAAGACCAATTACCAATCTGAATCATAGGTGGAAGCTTAAGAAACAGGAAGGTGATTTATACGTTGGGAAGTACCTGCAAAATTACTCATTCATCAGTATTTAATAATATCAGAAATAAACATGCCAAAAACAATAATTTATACATGCAAATTTTTTTGTTTGTAAAAAGCTGATCCCCAACATGTATGATATTTTATACAGTTTCTCAGTTAATTAGGTGATCATTAAAACACATGTTTTCACTAGATTTCCTTAACACTTAAATAAAATGAAAAATTAAAGCTTTCATTGGGGAAAATGGCTTCCAGGCACCCTCTCTTCCTGATCTTCCAATTAGGGTAGAGGATGTCACTGGAAGCTCAATTCATAGGAGGGACATTCATAGGAGGTGAACTTACAGGATGTCCCCAAAAGTTCTGATATAGAGGTTATGTCCACGGAGATGCAGATGAAGGATGGAGACGGAAGACAGAAGAGAGAAGGATTGGCGCTGCAAGACACTCAGAGAGCATGAGAGAGAGAGTGAATGAGAGTGTGAGAAAGTGGGAGTGAATGAGCCCACAAAATTCCTAGCTTGATAAGAGCACGAATACATTAAGACAGGGAAAGGTCCCCAGGTGCAGCCTGAGATATAGGCAGATAAGAGTTTCACGACCGTGGTTACCAAACCCAGGGCTCCAGATGACATGAAGAGAATCAGAATTCTCAAGTGGGCTTTCTCTCCAGAACCACCTGGAGTGATCGTGTCCAGAGTTCAGCGGGCATTCCCACTGGATCCAGCCACCAAACAGGTCCAGGAAATCAGCACCCAATCTGCAGCTGCAGTGGAAGATTGGGTGAATGGGTGGCTCTGTCGGCCAGTGGCCCAACCAGGCATTTGCCTAAATCGTTAATGTACTTGGTCAATTGTATTAATTAACCCAATGTACCTGTAGTAAATTGCTTTTAATATGGTGTCCTTACCCATATGAAGCATGGGCCTGTGATATAATGATTGCTGGACTACAGTTCAATGTACCCAAATTATTTCAACAGTCCTAATATACAAAGTGTATGTTGGTATCTGCTTCCATCTAGTGTCTAGGTGCCACTTTGCAATGTGTATTAAAAAGAAATTGGTTAAAATCACATCACATTTATGTTACCTGTCTTACGTCTAGTTTATATGTTGTTTGTCAGCATGGTGTGCATACATTGCTACTTGGCATTGTACAATCTATATTCCATAACACCATCATCTCTTATTGCTACCGTGAATTGCCAAAACATAGGTGAAAGAGATGTCATCATTATACCCCCACCGTACAGTTCTGGTAAAAATTGCTGATTTATATGGCTTTTTTCCATTCATACTTATAAATAGAAATGGATGCAAATGTTGTACCTAGAAATAGACATGTGATCAGACCAATCTCATTTGTTAAACAAAAAACTCTTAATTTTTAAGAGCGTGCCTTATGACAATGTAAACATGTGAGCAAAAAAAATCTTTGCAATACTTGAAATAAATTAACTTTAAGAAATTAGATAGAATGTAAGTGGTGTATACTTAGCGCATTTGACACCTGGGAGCAGAGTCATATGCCTGCACCTCACAGAATGTTCTAGGCAACGTCGGAACTTGAGCGTCACGACCAGGGATAGCCACGGACATGGTTCATGATGAATATTCTTAAAGTTACCGGACTCAGTAAAGAACACCATAATTTTACATTCAGTAACAATACTAATAACTCCTTGGCTAAACATGTGTTCTAATAAATTATTCTATTGCCTTTACACCAAAAACAGAAGTAGTAATAGATAGACTGTCAAGATACACATACTTGCCCTTACACCAGCTGCCCATACACACACATATTCATGCTTGCCCTTACACACAAACATCCTAGCATACACTTGGCTTTACATATCCATACTTGATCTCACACAGACATACTTGCCATAACATACGAACTTTCCTTCACACAAAACACACACTTTCTCTTTTTCTCCTTCCTATCTTTCCCACTTCTCTTCTGCCTTTCTGGTTATATCTATTATTTTATCTATTATCTCCCTCTCCCCTTTCATCTTATCGTTTTCTTTTTCTCACTCCCCTTTTTTCTCTCTATTCCCTTTATTTCTCACTCTTCCCGTTCTCTCCTTTCTCACATCTCTCCTTGTTTTCCTGATTTCTCTAACCTTTCTACATATCTTTATTCCCTTACTCCCTATCTCTTCTTTTTTTTTTTCCTATCCTGGTGGTCCTGTGATGGGAGTACTGGGATCGTTCCTACAGACCTTCGCTTCAATTCTCATCAAGTTAAAAGTAGATCAATGATCCTCAATGATTTTTAATCCTCCTCATCCCCTTGAGCAGGAGATGAGGCAATATACTCCCCAGGTTATCCCTCTTCTAACTGCACACAGAGAGAGTGGAATTGCCCTTCATTTTGCTTTACTGTTTATTGTTAATGTATAGTGGGGGTAAGGTTCAAACTCACAGTTAACTCACAGGTTAAAAGCTTGCAAGTTCTCGTCTTTTTTAAACTTCGAGCTCCTACAGGCGACAGTATGCAAATAGGGATTTTTTTTGTTAAAATGAGTTGGCTTTAGTAGATTTGCTGTTACAAGTTTGTGTTCTTTCTACATTACATTTTCTGCAAACATTAGTTTGTTCTTATAGATACAGCCTTATGAAAATTACAAATATTTTTTAATTCCTTAACTCTGCTTGTGTCAACTACTTGCCTTGTTAGCATAATAGAAACAAAGACTAATAAATATCCTCCAAAGAATGTATGCTTCTACTCAAATTCTGAGAATCTAATCTCCTATATTAAGTTTATATTTACGAGTTGAAAATATTTTAACTTAATGCTCCTGGGTGTTCTGGTGGTCTGGTGATGATCTATAAATCACATGTCATGGATAGTTTATTCAAGCTCTATGTAATCTACAATCAGCACCTTTCCACCTCACTAAAGTATTTGTACAATAACAGCCAGAGGAGAATTTCTATTAAGACATGTACTGGTCAACAGCAAGTGTTGCATGGGCTTCTGTTGCCTGGTTAATTTTCTACGCTACATGTTTAGCTACACTACAAATTAACAACTGAATTAAAAATGGCAACTGAAGCTTGGAGGTTTTCTATAGTTTTTAGAAGATAGCAATGTGTGTATATATATATATATATATATATATATATATATATATATATATATATGTTAAGCAATGTAACATTATGGAGTAATTGTGACTAAATGTGCTTAAGAAGTCTCAATTCATAAATACACTGGATTCTGACCTAGGATGGCAAGCACTATACTATAGTTTGCCTCAGGATTTTTACATCCCAAGTGTGTTATTTTATATCTGTTAACATTATACTGCAGCATGCACCATTCTTTTACTTAAATCATTAGCCATTTAGCTTACTTCCCCAGGGAGGTATATGAATTGCAGACCTAAAGAATGACATACGCTGATTTTTTTTAATATCAATAATGAAAATATTAAAAATTATAGGCCTCAGTACTGATCCCCGAGGCACCTTGCTAGTAACAAGACCTTTGAATATACATCATTAACTACAACATCCTTTTTTCTGTTACTCATTAAGTAAGGTAAGTCATTACCTTATCCATGCAGCTATATTGACGTAAGACTTACTGTAGTGCGTATTTTTTTTTTGGACTTACAATTTCCTGGAACTACTCTTGACAATAGTGACTAGTTAAAAACGTCTGACAATAGCATTAATACATTTTATTGTATCCCATTGGGTCCAATGGATTCATCTGTTTTTTTTTCTTTGGAGAGTTCAAGTACAACGTCTTCCTCTGTAAACACACTGGAGACTGTGCACAGTAGCAAACAGGAGATGTGCTCAGCAGTTCTGTTAAAAGCATTCCATATTGTGTCAGCCCATGTAGCACAGTTGGTAGGTAATGTTTTTCATGTCTTTTTCCTTTCCCACTGTGCTCCCAGCCTTGATTGTTTATTGTCCTGTCCTGTTTGTGCAATCTGATTGGTCATTACACTTAAGGTACTCAACAGCCATTGGCTAGAGATACTGGCAGGTAATTCAATCTGCTTTTTCTGTTTGTTTCACCTGATAATGTTGTTTTAACTATCCATTAAAAGCCCTGGTTTTCCCAATAAAGTGTGTTTGTGTTCCTATTCTGCATCCTGACTGGTCTTCTTTGTGATCTGGTTTCTAGGAAACTTTGTCTAGAGATACTGGCTAGAGATATTTAAAAATAAACATGATGACACTTAAAAAGGACATTTATTTTCCTCATGGTATTACAAAGTACATATATATTGATTATTTTAATTGTATGTAGGATATAGAAGTGAAAAAGAAAGAGGTTAGGCAAAAGTGAGAGACCTACTTCAACTGATTTATATGCAGTTTCTAATGATTTTAAATATAAAATGGATAACAATTTTTCCGTTTTACTAGATATAATATTTAGTTTTTCCTGAATATATATGTATTTTTATAGGACATTAAGTATTTCTTGTGTAAATAGCTTTTAGAATTTTCTACATTATGAATACTTTAAGTAAATATAACAGATATGTCTCATTTTATACTATCCTTTTTCTGATTTGGGCTGTTCTTCTTCTGAAATGATAAAATTATGAAATTTACCAATTGTTTTGCTTGTTACGCTAAAAACAACTCTAAATGTTGAGGCAGGTAAGGACTCCAGATACTGAAAATCATTGGAAGAGCAGAGAGAGTGGGTAGGAGTATATTTGAAGATGAGCAAGGAGATGTAAGTAGGGGAACCACTATGAAATGTTTTGAAAGTAAGTTAGGTTTCTGGCAAGTGGTGACACTGACAGTGGGGACGGGTTTTGGTATAGCAATGTGAGAGGCTAATAAGTCTGGCAGCAGCATTCATCGTGGATTGTAAATAGGCACTGAAGATGCGATCAGAAAGTTATCATGTGAACCAGGAGTGAGCGGTGTCATGGAGACCAAGATTGTGAAGAGTTTAAAAGAGAAGGTTAGGGACCAGGAACCAAACAGACACAAAAGTATAGTGCAAAACACCTTTGTTGTAAAAAGCAAGTAGACAAAACGAAATCATAATCTAGGAGTGTATACCAATAAGACAAGCTAAGACAGGAACCAAAGCGGGTAGTCAGACGAGCCAGAATCAGGAGTACAGAGGTATCAGCGAAGTCAGGGTACGAATGCCAGGAATCAGGAGCCAGGAGGGCTGTCAGACGAAGCCGGGTCATATACAGGAACTCAGAAACAACAGAATGCCCACAGTGAAAAGGCAGAGAGCTCACAAGACGAGAGCAATCTTGCTGGGAAAACATGACATTACCCCCTCCTCAACAACTCCACCCCGTGTGGCAGGGTCAGGTTTGTGGGGAAAACGTGTGGGAAAAGCACCGAGGAGGGCTGGGGCTGGTACCCAAGATCTCTCCTTCAGACCCTACCCCTTCCAATGGAACAGATTTCGAAGTTTCCCATGGACCCAATGACTATGTAGCGGATCTCAAACTCCCCATGGTTGTCAACAGATACAGGATGGGGTCAAGGAGTGTCTGTAGTGAAATGATTATAAACCAGGGGTTTCAGCAGTGAGCCATAGAACACATTGTGGATGCACATATTGGAAGGAGGGTCCAGGGCATAGGCCACAGGGTTCACCTGGAGGATATGGAAATGCCCCACATAACTGGCAGCCAGTTTCTGGGAAGGAACCCGGAGGTGGAGATTTCTGGAGGAAAACAAGACCCTCTTCCTGACCTGGTAGGAAGGAGCAGGTAGGCACTTACGATTGGCCTAGAGCTCCTGAGAATGCTGTGAGCGTTGCAGTGCCTCTTGGACCAATACTGCAAATATTGACTCTTTGCATAAACTTAATGTAATTGTCAATAAAAGCATTTGACAATTATAAAATGCTTGTAATTATATTTCAGAATACCATAATAACATCCGACAAAAATATCTAAGAACACTAAAGCAGCAAACTTTGTGAAGACCAATACTTGTGGCATTCTTAAAACTTTTGGCCATGACTGTATAGGCCAGCGCAAGGTGGAGCTTCAAAGAACACCCCACAGTAAAAAGACAGAGAGCAATATTACTGGGAAACCATGACAGAGAAAAGGGTGTTAAAAGCAGCATAAAGATCCAGTAGAGGAGTAGACCTTGGATCATTATTACCTTTAGTAAGGTCAGTGTCAGAGCGGAATCCAGGTTTAAGTGGATCCAAAAAAAGAGTCGAGAAACCTAGTTAGTTGGTATATAAGTCATTCAAAGAGCTTGGAGGCTAGGGAAAGTAGAGGAATTGGATAGTATATCCAGTGGGGTCCAGATCGGTGGGGTCCAGGAAGGGCTTTTTCAAGATTAGAATTATGGTAGCATGCTTGAAGGAGGATGGGACAGCTCCAGTAAAAAGGGAGATATTGAGGATTTGAGTTAGTGTAAGGACACACGTAGATGAGAATGGGTAAGATGAGAGGGGATAGAAACAACTGGACAAGTTGGCAAGAGGAAAGAAAAATAGCACAAACCTCATCTTCAGTGATGAGAGAGAACTGGCTTAATTTAGAGGAGGAGGAAGTGCTCAGTGTATGGGAGGGAGAAAAGTCAGATGGAGGGCAAGGGCAGGATCGGGCTATGCCGATATTTCTGATTGTTTTAATTTTATTATGGAAGTAGGTGGCAAAGTCAGAGGCAGTAAAGTTAGTGGAAGAGGTAGTTGTGGAAGCACAAAGAAGGGAAGTTTGAGACAAAGAAGGCATACAGGAGGTGATACAGGTTTACTTAGCAAGGATGAAAACAGAGTAGTAGGAACATTGGATGAATTTTTGGAAATGTGAGTCGTGAAGAGAAAGTAATGGTTGGGACTGCACCCTTAAGAATAGATGTGAGGATGGAGTTGTAGAGAAAGGTAACTAGGTTAAGGTATGACATACAGTAGTTGAGATAGGTGAGAGATACAGAGTAGATTCAGAGAGTTAAGGTCTCTGCTTAGGCAAGGTTATTGGAAGAAAAAAGGAAGGAGTAGGAGGCAGAGAATATGATTGGATGTGGTGGTCAGAGAGGAGGAAAATGGAATAAGAAAAGGTAGTGAGTGAGCACAGACTATAAAAAATAAAGTCCAGGGTGTGACCATCATCATGAGTAGGGGAGTTAGAAAATCATGTGAGATCATGAAAATTAATTTAGAAGCCACACGACTCAAATGTGTATCTATGTCAGGCGCTTACCCTCTCACCACGGTCAGCCTCCGGATATACCTGCCGTGGGTGTGCAATACGATGCTGCTTCCCCCACACATGTCAGGAGCCGCTCCAGTCCCTTGCCATTACTTTCCCCGCTTCCCTGCGTGGTATAGAGAGGCATGACAAGGGGGTGCGACGGCATCCTTGGGAGGGGCGGAGCTTCCTCTCGTACACTCCACAAGTCTCCCAATCACTAGTTGGCAGGGGTGGTGTTCGGGGGGCAGAGCTAGTGGTGATGGTGGTGAACTCACACTTTTAGTAGGGTCAAAAGGATGGTATACAACAACAATGTGTAAAGATATGGGATTCAATACCATGAACCTGAAATGAGGAAAAGGGGGGTTATGGAACAAAGGGAAAAGGTTGAAAAGTATGTGTTGGGGAAAGTCAGAAGCATACACCACTGTCCTTCCTGTCATCCGGTCATAGGAGAGGGAAACAGGAGAAGCATTGGGTAGGATTAGGGTAGCCAGGTTTCAGTTAGAGCAAGAGACTAGAGGCAAAGTGTGTATGTATAGCTGTTTGGTACACAGAGAACGTGCATTCCAGCAAGCACATTCAAAACAAGAGCAGGAGGAATGGCACATTAAGTGGATAAGATGATTGAGGTTTCTAGAACCTTTAGGGACAGAGGAAATGGAGGGGCAACAAGGCAGGCCCAGGATTTGGGGATATAGCCCCAGCTGCTAAAAGTAGAAGAGAAAAAAGAGAAATGTTTTGCTGATGGTAGGCGAATCAGAGAATAAAAAAAAGAGGATTGTAGTGATGGTGCATGGAGAATGATGGTGATGAGAATGAGAGAGAAAGGGTAGCAGAAAACATAGGGAGTGGAAGTTCATGGACAAATACATTCAAACAGTATAGCAGCAGTTGATAAAGCATCAGTAGGGTATTTGATTGAGGGGGTGCTTCCAGGTTCCTCTTTTGCGCTTCCTTGAATCCTCCTTGCTAAACTCCTTGTCAGACTCCTTGGTGAACTTCCTTGATAAACATATTTTAGTGCCACTTAGGAAACAGACACTTAGAATGTTCAGATATAAGGGATGGCTGCTTGTTAGGTATGTACCAATTGGTTAATTACCTTGTCTTAATGGACAGACAGATGTGGAAGAGCGGAGGAGGACTAACTCGCTACTCATAATTCTATATAGACAAATCAAAGGACAAACAAAATAAATGATTTTGAAGCCAAAAAAGTGGAATACCTAAATAATTAATCAAGGAGGACAGTCGGCAATGATGCAAATGATAAGCAGAGGTAAATGCAAAATAGTGGAATACCTAACTACATTAAGCATAACTGCTAAACTACATTACTGTAGATAACACTGCACAAAGATATAGGTTCCTTTTCCTATGCAGTACTTTTTATCTAAAGTAAAGTACAAAAAAATTCCTATTGACTTTACTCTCAGTGTCAAAATGAGTAAAAAAATAAAACTGGATATTTTTAACAAAGTAACTCACTGTACAAAATATATGATATGTTGTAACTTTATAGCAGTGATACTTTTAAGTCTCTATGCGGCAAATCTATTTTTAAATCTTTTTTTTTTTCAGTTCAACATGTAAGTGACGTACGTGTTAAGAGCAGCTCCAGCTGTTTGTTACCAAGTATATTTGAGCTCTGACACTGTGAATTATTTAGCATTACTTGTTATTTCTTTATTTCCACTGTTACTAACGTAGGTAAAAAAAGATGTGTAATGAGTGAGAAAGTCGCAGAACGGCACATGATGACTCACTATGAAATGTTTAATTTCTCAAGAACAATGTTATTTACCGACATTTATTCGTATTTACCCAACAGGACGCATAGTAATAAAGGGTAATATAATATTTGTGTTGTAGTTTTGTTTAATTAATATACACCAATCAGCCATAAGATTATGACCACCTACCTAATATTGTTTAGGTTCCCCTTTTGCTGCCAAAACAACCCTGACCCATGGAGGCATGGACTCCACAAGACCTCTGAAGGTATGCTGTGTCATCTGGCACCAAGATGTTAGCAGCAGGTCCTTTAAGTCCTGTAAATTGCAAGGTGGGGCCTCCAGGGATGCAACTTAGTGTCATGTGTTCTCCAGGTAAGCAACGCACACACACCTGGCCACATGATGTAAAAGAAAACATGATTCATCAGACCAGGCCACCTTCTTCCATTGTTCTGTGGTCCAGTTCTTATGCTCACATGCCCGTTGTAGGCACTTTCGGCAGTGGACAGGGGTCAGCATGGGCATCCTGGCTGGTCTGCGGCTAAGCAACCCCATATGCAACAAACTTTGATGCACTGTGTGTTCTGACACCTTTCTATCAGAAGCAGCATTAACCTTTTCAGCAATTTGAGCTTCAGTAGTTCATCTGTTGGATTTGACCACATGGGCCCACCTTTGCCCCCACGTGCATCCATCAGCCTTGGCCGCTGATGACCCTGTTACCAGTTTACCACTTTGCCACTGCAGACCCGGAACACCCCACAAGAGCTGCAGTTTTGTAGATGCTCTGACCCAGTTGTCTATCCATCACAATTGGCCCTTGTGAAGATCGCTCAGATCCTTACCCTTGCCCAACTTTGAGCAAAAAATGTTCATTTGGTGCCTAGTATATCCCACCCACTGACATGTGCCATGATAACAAAATTATTAGTGTTATTCACCTCACCTCAGTGGTCATAATGTTATGGCTAATCGGTATATGTACTGCTGGGATTTACAGCTCATGAGGGAAGTTGGGTCTTCTGTTCACTCACAGTCCTCACACGTCCCCTACGTCTGAGCTCCAGGAAATTAAGTCATATCCCCGAACCCGGACTCAGTAGCAGGGCCGCCATCAAAAATTCTGGGGCCACTCTCATCTTCAAATCTGTTGGTCCCACCAAATGAACCTTTGCCGTTATGTTCAACACTCCGATGGCAAGAGATAACAGTGGTCAATTTAGTTTGTGTTTCCATGTGTTTATTCAGGGACCATTGCTCTTTTGTCCTTTAAAACTTGATGTTTTTCACAAATACTTGTGTAGTTCAACTTATCATGTTAGTTTGTGTATTAGTGTATGGTGTTGTTTGTGTGAGTTTATGGAGTTAGCATGTGTAGTGTATGGTGATTGAAAGACTAAGTGGGTGTGAGAGTGTGTGTGAGTGTATGACATTAGAAAGTGTGAGTTAGTTATGGGACAGGGAGGTTCTGATGTACTACTCCATCCAGCTGTCAATAATTGTTGGCTCAAGTCTAAGTGTCAGAAGTATGAAAATGATACCCTGTGCCCCGGTACCTTTTATTTTAGAAAACATCCCTGATTACAACTGAGATCAAGACAAGAAACAACTAGAGATCAGATGTAATCAAACCTCCACACTCACTGAATGAAAGAGTTTTTTCAGTAGGAGCTGCAATGATGTAGACACAAAACAGAATGTACAAAAAGAGGAACATCAGGGAAAAGAAGCTTCCTATAATGGGTTATCAAAAGGATTATCAAATTATTAAGAATTATCAGAATTACCAAGAATTAATTATCAAGAACAATGTACCATTGAATTAGGTCTGTATATGGCAGGGAAAAAACTGTAAGCAAGCAAGCTACACGATACAGAGTGGTTCTTCCACCACAAATGAAAAAAAAAAAAACAAATTACGTTCCTTACAGATACTTAAGCCTGTTGCATAGATCAAGAGCAAGGGGTGTTTTCTTTTAGCCTAGAGTTGTACAGTTACTATCAGTGCACTGCAGATAGAGGAAGTCACTGTATTCTAATTCTAATGCAGAGGAATCCTTAACTGTGAGGAATCTGTATTTTTTTAATAGTTACTTATTGAGGGTTTGTTCATCAGCCACTGGGTGGGTTGGGAATCTTTGTGCATCAACAATGTTCTCTGATCTATGGCGAAAGAAATGCTAGGGCATTTGCCCCATAAGATGACTCTTCCCACATGGGTATGTGTGGTCCCTTTCTTCCATCCTTTGCCAAAATGCCTTAGAGGTGATGGTCAAAGGGCCAGCCCACGTCAGTCAACAAAAAACAGGGAGTTCAAATTTGATAGTCGCCGTAGACATCTTTTGTAGCTCTCAATAACTCAGCCGTCTCTACCGTGTTGTCTAGTTCAACACCACTTTGTTTTGTCTATACAGCTAGAGGAATTGCAGAATTCCAACTTTTACATTCAAAGTAAGAAATGAAGGAAGTGAGGACACACATACTACATAAAAATGTGGATGGTATTCAGAATTGGTCTCTGTGAGTAAGTTAACATCCAGCTGCTTTTGGAGGTTTGAACTTTTCCCCTTATTTTCTGGAACTGTATTACATTATAGGTTGTCGGTGCAAGGGGCTGAAGGCGCCCATCTGCTCCACCAGTACATTCGCCCCAGGGTCCCGTTCAGCGGACCAATAATCGGCTGCAGCATAGACCTCGTGATCCGGTCTTCCAGTGTACGAGGCTGCCTAGAGATAGGCGGCAATCTGTTGCAGCAACAGGACTGAGGGACAGTCGAGGTGCTCGCAGCTGAGTTTCCCTGACCCGCTGTGGACCCAGACTGCAATGCTTCCTAACGCAGCACGATTGAGACTTTGCCACATCTTCATGGCTGATGCTGCAAGCTTTCTGGTGAACATCTCCTCAGTCCCACCTCGCTGAAGATACTCCCCAGCTGACAAAAGAAGTGTCTGGTGTGCTCTCTGTGGAATCTCTGTGTGTGCTGTCTGGGTGTGCAGATAAACCTGCAGGCTTAAAACTGTATGAGACAGCTTGGTCTCCTGTGTTTAGTACTCTACAGCAAGTTTTCTGGGATCAGCTTTGAACGTGCTTTATGTGACTACAGTGCTATGATTTCACTGCATCCATCAGTTTGTTTTGGCAGATGCTCTCAGATGCCTAAGTCCACCCATCCTCATGTTCAACTGCAGACCAATTGTCGCCATCTGCAGTGAAGGAAAAAATAATTTGATCCCCTGCTGATTTGGTACGTTTGCCCACTGACATGTCAGTGGACAAAATCCAGAACAACGTGTTTCAAATAAGTTATACATTGATTTGCATTTTACTCAGTGAAATAAGCATTTGACCCCTTGGCATAACATGACTTAGTACTCGGTGGCAAAACCTTTGTTGGCAATCACAGAGGTCAGACGTTTCTTGTAGTTGGCCACCAGGTTTACACACATCTTAGGAGGGATTTTGTCCCACCCCTCTTTGCAGATCCTCTCCAAGTCATTAGGTTTTGAGGCTATTGTTTGGCAACTCGAACCTTCAGCTCCCTCCACAGATTTTCTATGGGATTAAGGTCTGGAGACTGGCTAGGCCAGTCGAGGACATTAATGTGCCTCTTCTTGAGCCACTCATTTGTTGCCTTCGCTGTGCATTTTGGGTCATTGTCATGCTGGAATGCCCATCCACCACCCATTTTCAATGCCCTGGCTGAGGGAAGGAGGTTCTCATCCAAGATTTGACGGTACATGGCCCCATCATCATCCCTTTGATGCTGTGAAGTTATCCTGTCCCCTTAGCAGAAAAACACACCCAAAGCATACCTCCATGTTTGATGGTGCGGATGGTGATGGATTCCTCACTGTTCTCATGATCATTGAAACTCCACAGGTGAGATCTTGCATGGAGCCCCAGATCAAGGGAGACTGACAGTCATTTTGTGTTTCTTCCATTTGCAAATAATCGCTCCAACTGTTGTCACCTTCTCACCAAGCTGCTTGGCGATGGTCTTGTAGCCCATTCCAACCTTGTGTAGGTCTACAATCTTGTCCCTGACATCCCTGGACAGCTCTTTGGCCTTGGCCATGGTGGATAGTTTGGAATCTGATTGATTGCTTGTGTGGACAGGTGTCTTTTATCCAGGTAACAAACTGAGATTGCTCCTAATCTCAGCTCGTTACCCTTATAAAAGACATCTGGGAGCCAGACATCTTGTTGATTGATAGGGGATCAAATACTTACTTTAAAATCAATTTATAACTTATTTGAAATGCGTTATTCTGGATTTTTTGTTGTTATTCTGTCTCTCACTGTTCAAATAAACCTACCATAAAAAATATAGACTGAACATGTCAGTGGGCAAACGTACAGAATCAGCAGGGAATCAAATAATTGTAAGGACTTACCTCCAACAGCGGTCCTCTTCTTCCCATGCCCAGGCTGCTCCCGCGGCGAGGCTTCCTCTGGCGGCTCCCTGGGCTGACTCTAGACTCTCCCGGGTAGCGAGTGCGCATCCTGGGTCCACTTCCCGTCTGCCAGCTTCACCGCATGGTCGACCACGTGGCAAAACCTCTAACTGCTCGTTCCAGTGGTGACACTCTCTTATGACCTCGGGTGACCTCTGCCTTCAGGAAGTAACTTGCTCTCTCTCTATTTAAGCATGGGCCTTTCACTTCTGTGTTACCCTTGGTTTGTGCTGTTTCCCTCATTTTTGACCCGGCTTGCTGACCTTGCTCTTGTTTGTTGATTCTGCTCTTGGTTTTAGATTTATGACATCAACTCGGCTTGGTGACCACGCTTCTGGTTCTGATTCGGCTTCATCTTGATCTCCTGGTTTGACCCTGCTTGTCCACTACGCCGCTTCTCTGTTCCTGTCTCACCTGGCACGCTCTGCCCTCCGGGATCCAACTTCACCAGACCCAGGGTCACCTATGGATCCCGCTGAGATTGGCCAGAAGATGTCTACTTGTGAGGCTCGTATAGAGAATCTGGATCTTTGTATGGACCAGTTTGCTCAGGCCCTGCAAACACTTCTGGCAAGGACTGATCCGTCTCGTGGACCCGTTGCTGCTGCTGCTGCTCCGCAACTATTTTCATCTGACAGAGCCGTGCGGGATATATCATCTTACGGATAGGGCACTGGCCGTGGCCACATTGCCTCCTCTAGCCTCTTCTCGTTGCGTCAAGTTTCCCGCAACCTTTCTGACTATGCCGTAGAATTCCATACCCTGGCTGCAGAAGTTGCATGGAACAATGATGCTCTGGTCGCTGCCTTTACTAATGGCCTGTCTGACCGCTTGAAAGACAAGGTAGCTACACGGGACCTTGATTTGGAGGAACTCATCGCCTACTGCCTGCCTGCTGCTCTCTCTAGCCGGGAGAGAACCCTCCAATCTCCGGCTCTTATTGACTCTGGGGCAGCTGGAAATTTCATTGACCGTGATTTCTGTAAGGTCCATGTACTATTTACCCTTGCTGGAAAAAAACTTCCCAGTATTTGTGGAGGCTATTGATGGGCAACCTCTCCAACCTGCAGCTGTTACCCATGAGACTATTCCACTTCGTCTCCAAGTAGGAGTTCTCCACAAAGAAACGCTGGTGTTTCACGTGATTTCCTCTCTGGCTGCTCCCATAGTATTGGGATACCCTTGCCTGCAACTACATAACCCAGTCATTAACTTGCCCACTGGCCCTCCTGGTGTTGCTCCACTTGCATCCCCCCTCAACCATGTGTCTTGAAGAATGCCTCTTTGGATACTTCCATACTTCCTCCACAGTTTCAAGAATTTGCTGATGTTTTTGACAAAAAGGAAGCTGACTCCTTGCCTCCCCATTGCCTCTACGATTGCCCTATTGATCTGCTGCCTGGTACCGTACCCCCACGGGGCCGAGTGTATCCGTTATACCAGTCCAGTCCTGGTCCTGTCGCAATGGATTCATGGATGAATACGAGATTAGTTCCATCCTCGATTCTAGCATATTTAAGGGGACATTACAATGTCTTGTGCACTGTAAGGGGTACAGTCCGGAGAAAAGATCCTGGGTGCCCGCCTCATGTGTCCACGCTTCTCGTCTGGTTCTTCAATTTCATCCAAAGTACCATTGATGGTCTGATCATGGATAGGGAAATTACACTAGTCATTAAAAACTTAAAGAATAACAAATCCCCGGGACTTGATGCGTACATGGCAGAGTTCTACAAATTATTGTCAGCTTAGATTACACCTCACCTGTTAGATCTCTATAAGGAAATTCTGCCAAGAGACAAACAATGTGGATTTCTGACTCATCGCCGCACTCTGCTAGTTCCAAAACCTCACAAAGGTCCCTCATTGGTAACTTCTTATTGGCCTATTACGTTGTTGAGCCTGGAGATTTTGACTTTGATCATGGCTTTTTTTCCCCTGACGTCAGAATTCGAAGTAGCTTAATCAAGAATAGGAAGGTTAGGTAGAAGGGTTGAACTTGATGGACTTAGGTCTTTTTTTCTACCTTATGAACTATGAACTATGGCTAAAATGCTAGACTTTTCTGAATGAAAATCCATCTCAAAGGGGATTTGTTCGGAGTAGTGGGTATATGTGCTGCAATAAGGTAGCGTGACCACATCTGATCAGAATGTTGACGTATCAAAATTATGGTCCTAATTTTTGAAATTTGGTTAGGAAAATTTATAATAAACCAGGTACTAAACTGGAAGGTTAAAGGTTTGGATTAAGTTTTAGGATGGAAAGTGGAGTACGTCAGGGGTGCCCCTTGTCCCCATTGCTCTTTACTATGTGTTTAGATCGCTTGATTAGAGCACTGTGTTTGACAAAATCTGCTAGGCTTTATCTGCATACTTTCATATAGCCACCAGGGCTACATACATTGGACAATAACTGGGTCCCACAGTACATTGACTACCTGGGTGTCTGACTAACTAAGGCCCCAAGGGCTCCGAACTATCAGGATTATACAATGTTAATAACGATCTGAGTTTAGGGGTTGGATGTCACTTCACCTGACCTTTTCTGGCCAAACTGCTCTTATCCTCTACATGTATTGCCACTTCTCCTTACTCAAACAGATATACATCTACTTCATAATACATTTATTTGGAGGGACAAAACACTCAGAATAGGATTTTCAAAAGTGCAAGCTTCCAGGTACCACCTGGATTTAAACTTGCCCAACATAAAATACCATAACATGGCAGCCCTCTTTCACTATGTGGATTGGATCTCCAATTAACCTATTTAATATTAACCAATTAACCAATTTAGATCAGGCTCTCTTTCTGCATATTTAACTATACTCCTTACTACATACTTCCTACTCCCAGATCCTGGACAAGGTTATTCAAACTCCTCTCCTTTTTACAACTATAAATTCGTGGAAAATGTTTAGAATGCAGCTGGGTCTCAGCTCGTGCTGTTCTCTGTATGTCATGGGTGGGTAACCCAAAGTTCCAGGAGGAGAGTGCTCACAATATTTTTAAAATATGAAGGCTCGCGGGTTTGACCACATTTGATAAGGTGGTGTCGAAAACCACTAGGAAAATGATTATGTATGCAGAGTGTAAATCTGCTTTCCCAGGTTTGTCCATACCTATTTTACAACTTATTCAGGCAATGAGCCTTGTATCCCAGGTATTGCAACACCGCACAGACAAGAATTGTTATAACTCATTGCATATGCTCATCACACAATCCTCAAGTGTATCATATTCCACTAGATTGCTATATGCATTGCTTAAATCTGAAACAGAGGTACAATTGTTACCCAGGGGTCTGCACACCTGACTAACGCATATCCCAACCCTGGGAGTGATTGATATTCAAAAGAATATTGCAAAAATCTGAAAGTTAATACCCTCAGCTACATATAGTCACATGTATCTTAAGTCGGGGCAAGCTTATGTTGCTACGTTAGATATTTATACACAAATGACAATAAAACGTAACTTTGAATTGACATCATGGTATTGCACCCAAGTGTCAAATGATAAGCCCCTCATAATGTTGCCTAGGTGACATTTTATGAGACGTGTACATTGACATAGACTACGGTCTCGTCTTTGGGCCCTTGGTGAAGATGTTGTGGACCGATGAGATACCAGTTGGAGGGAGGGGGGTGGGACTGGGATTGTTTATTTCATTGTTACTTTAGTCTGCTTTTTGGAAAATTGAAAATGAATAGTAGATAAATGCTGAAATTAAACTGTTGCATTACTGCTTTTTTTGTGGTACCGTAAAAAAACTGTTTTTGTTATTGATACATTTTCTTTGGCATCATAATGTACTGGTTATATATATATATATATATATATATATATAGACTTACTGTCTGTTTAAATAATAACCACCTGATTATAAAAACACACCATTTTTTAAATAACATTTTGGTAGCGCTAATCCACAGTTTTAATGAATATTATATAGGATGAATGAATATTGTTAGATCTGGGAAATGTTCTTATATAGGTGTGTAAATGGCATTTTCTTACATTTTGTGATGATTCATGTTTAATTACATTTATTTATATAGCCCCAGCAGAATCTCTAGCGCTTTACAATCAGAGTCGGTAGAATAAATGTAAGATCTGAAACAATAAACTGGTACAAAATGACAAAATGAGAAGAGGGCCCTGCTCTCTTGGGGAAGTGACACAGTAGGAGTGGACTGCTTGGAGGAGGATGAGTTCAACGAGTATATGATTTCTGAGTATATCTGATATATAAAGATGTAGTCATACTTGGATATCCAAAGATATGTACGTTGTCAACAGTATATATATATATATATATATATATATACACACACACATTATTCCCATTCTACATGCTTTCTAATATACATAATAATAAGGTAAGATTCTGATTCTAATGTTTTTCTAATTGAAGAACAATGTTACATTTTCTGGCCAGTTGGATATTTCTCTGGGAACAATATGATGGAATTTAGACTCTTAAAGAGTAGTATGGAAACAATATTTGATACATTTCTATGTAGTAACCGTCTTCACACAACTGAACATAGCAGATTTAGAGGTCGATCCTAAAGAGACCATTACAATAACTGAACACAAACGCCAATTGCAATGCTCAGCCATTACGAATTAGGACTGACGTGTTTCATAAGGACGTCATCTCCCGGTGGCTGGGTTACGAACTGCTCCGGCTCCAGTTGCTGGGTGACGTCAGCGCGGGTCAGGTTGGCGTGCACGAGGCGAAGCGCGCCCACGAGGCAGCAGTTCGTGATCTGATGTTGCGCGCTCCCTGAAAATGTTGCGCAGGTTGTAATGCGAAGGGGAGAGAGAAGAGGCTGTGTCAGGGTGACAGCGGCTGGCTACTGATAAACTGCACGCACATCTAATCCAATTGATCCAACTACCTAATCTGCACAGCATCGCTTTGCACGCAGGCATTGCGCTGAAGAGCCACAGCATTTGGACTTTGGGGTGGAGGTGGGCGTCACATGTGGAAGATCTTGCAGAAGCAGAGTACAGAGAGAAGCGGTGTGCTGCATCAGAGAATCGCTCATCAGCATTGCAAGGAGGTTTCGAGAGCCAGGGTTCTGGAGACTTCTTGGCACAGAGATAGAACTCCGGAGGTTGGCATGGAACTGTCTGCCATCGGGGAGCAAGTGTTTGCAGTGGAGAGTATTCGAAAGAAGAGGATAAGGAAGGTGAGTGGGGGCGTGTGCTTGCTTATTCTCGAAGTCAGAGCCGAGAGACGGTATTTCAGGAATGCAACTCCCAATACCTTTAATGTAGCTGAGTTGTAGTGCAGTAACGGCTGGACGGTGCAGTGCTGCCCCTTAGACATGCTATCTGTGGTTCTACAGGTGTTGTTGGACCGCTACTCCCATCACCCAAATCAAGACTGGTTTAGGATGATCAGAGTTGTTGCAACAGTTGGAGGATGCTAGTGCTGTGGTCCTCTAGATCCATTTAGACTTCGGTTACCCCAATCGATACTCGATGCAAGAAGTTCACAAATGATACTCGTGATTATTAGGTGATCACATAACCTGGCGCAGCAGACAATCCCATGTAGCTCTTGCTGCCAGTGGTGGGCACTGTTGGTACCGCGTTTCCTGAGTGCCGCATAGCTAAAATCCTTCATTTTAATCTGCTGTGTTTACTCAAATGCTCGTGTAAAATGATTAGCATTCCCTGCTTACACATCAGATAGGGACAAATATTATCTAATTCTAAATGATAGTTCGAATTATATTTAGCATCCTATTAATATCATGAAAAATCCAGCGATCCAAAGAAAACAGAGCAGTTATTAGCTCCCATGACACCATCAGAAGCTCTGATATCATGGATTGTGTACTGCATAGATGGTAGTAGATCTGATGAATGGCCTTGTCTGTTTCTATAAATTACTTACATCTTATCTCGATAATAAAGAGCAATAGCAAAATTAGAGTCATGTGTCTACTTTCGTGCTCAGTGTAAATGAAATATGGTAATATAGGCTTGAATGCCTAAATATATCACCAAACTATCAAAATAGGCTTTAATCTTGCATTGGTGATCCATTTGTTGGTGTTTTGCATGGTTTGTAAAGCCTCCTCTGGATCACTACGCTGGTTTAGGTTTTTTATTTATCTAATTTAAATGATTATACATTGTTTAAGTAATTTGCTGTCAGAATTATAGATACCTTTTTACTAAGCCCAATTCTGTAGTTAGTATATAGCGACTGAGCTGCTAGCATCACCATATGATTAGAAGTTGCTGAACTTTGGCACATACTTCATTCCAATTAGAGGTGTGACATCATTCGGCTTTTGGTTGTACTTGAGGTTCACCATTTGGTTTCCCAGATGAAAATGATGCAAATTATTTGGATAATAGGTGGGCTTCATTATAGATACTGTAGGGACACATACCCGGGTACTAATGAGCAGATTTTCCATCCATAATCAATTGTATCTTCTAATTGTTTCTTTCTACTGATCTATCCAGGGTAAAGTGGAATATCTTGTCAAGTGGAAGGGTTGGCCACCAAAGTAAGCACAATTCTAGTTTCTCTTTTGGTAATTTTTCCATCCATCCATCTTTCTATCTATCTATCTATCTATCTATCTATCTATCTATCTGTTTCTCCAAAGGAGGAAACATCTGCTTGTTGATTTTTAATAAACTAAATATTTGCCTGTGCCTGTTATTCTGTATTCATCTACTTATATACAATATAAAAATTGTATACATTATACAATTTATGCAATAAAAAATTGTAAGCATGTGTTTGCATTTCGTGCTGAACATCATCATGCCTCTGTTTTGATTCATTGACACGCATGTTTTCTGTCCTGCATGTACCCGATTACATGGCAAATTTTGCTATAGGCATGAATGTTGACTTTAACTGTAACATTTCTCAGTCCAGAGACCTGCCTTTAGCTCTTTCTATAGCAGCTCTACGATTGAAGTGGTTCCATGCTCAAAACAGAGTAGTGGTTGCCCAGGTGATGGAGAAGGGGCTTGAATTCTTGTATGGAACACTAGGTGCCGATCAGTAAAATTATGTGAGTGTGGGAAATTTGCACTCCAGTGCACATTCATGCACATATTATAGTCAGCTGCCATAATTGTTAATTCAAGGATCACAGACCAGGACATGCTTTTAAGGCAGGCACACTGGCACATGATTTCATAGGTGCGGAAGGAATGTAAATTACAGTGGTTTTTATTACATTCAGCAATAAAAAAAAATAATATTCTTGCCTTTCTATTGTCTATGTTTATTTAAATTTATAATTCTTAATAGATTTTTAAATGCAATGATTTTGTGGCTTGAGAATGTGGAATTAGGGACATTTATATATGAATCCAATCTGCTGCAGTTCTGTACAAGGAGGGGGTTGATAAACCAGAATAATGTGCATTGCGAGATCTGCATTGTTGGACTGCAATGTCAGAATTGCCTTCTAGAACATACTGTAGTCTAAAATAGCACATCTGTAATTTTGAAGACACTGGAATAAGATGGCTGGTCCTTCCATTCTATTTTAAGGATATAATATTATCATTATTAACAGATGGCTTGGAATGCATGCATTAGGAATTTCCTAATCAAAATGAATAAGATTGTTAAGATTTGTGTTTTGAAGGAACTGTAAGGCGAGGGTGAATGTGTTTAACGGCACAATATTTAGGCAGGGAAAACAAGAGAGGGAGACTGCAGTAAGATGCACCTGCTTCGCTATGCCTCTGCTTTGCGCTGCCTGCTTCTAGATAAGAACTGCCTATTGAATACGTCTTGTTTATCACCTCTAATCTGACCGGAGGAGTGAGAACTCAGAGGAGGGGGGGAGCAGAGAGAATGACGCATGAGTCATATGTTCACTTGTTTACTTCTCCCTGTGCTGCAGTGTGCGCAAGAACAGCAGAGAGGTGTGCACGTTCTAACCCATTTGCTACCTTGAAGGTCTGCAGAAGCAGTTATATAACCTTCTTGCAGCAAATCGGTTAATTGCTGTCAGCTCATATTGTAAATCAACAATGACCTTTTGTTAATATTATATTCAGTTTTTTTTGTCCTGTAAACTAATGTGGATGTGTTACCTGTGCGCACCATTGCTTCATTCCGGACTGCTTCACCATTTTATTACTTTAATAACCATTAGAATATCCGCCAAGGTCTCTTTGTAAAAGACATCAGTATTATATCATAGACGATATCCTATTATTAGAGTTAAGATTTTAAATAGATGTGCTGTAGCAATGTACTTGTTGCTGCCTAGTATTACAATGTGAACGAGTGTGTATAATATCATGTCTTTTGCATAATAAGGTTGATGACCTTGGTACGTTTAAAAGATTCCATTAAGTACCTTTGTGATTCCATTGTGTTCAACAAAGATATGTTTGTGAGCTCTGTTTTCGGAAGTAATACTGTAAGAAAGTGGTGGTGTCCTCCTTTGAGCTACGCTCGGTAAGTAGGGGTGTGGATGGTGTTGGGGGTTTAATTTGTAACATCGGATCTGATTGTGTAAAGAAGGAAGGCGTATGCACACTAAGCATTTTGGAACAATTTCATTATTTTTATTGATATGCACATTAGTAGCCTTGCCCAGTGCAGGAGAGGGTTTGGTGTTTCTAGGGAAGAACTTAGTTAATTTTCATAGTGAATTAAACCTCGAATGATCTTTCCGAGCATCCTAAAAATTCACAGGATTTACATTTTTGAACACGTCATACAGTTTTTTTTATGATGTCTTGATTAATGAAAATTTGTTTTTAGGTGGAAGATCCACATTACGCATTGATTTCCTGGAAAGACGGCCGTGCAGCCTTCACTCCAGGAATGCGAAATGGCGCAAAGACATAATACTCATACCAGTCAGGTGGCAGAATGATTGTTTTTGAATGTGGATGCCGTGGGTAGCCCATTCCACCCTATATAATTCCATTCAAGATTTATTTAGTAAAATACTGGCATGAAGAAGGCAGTACTCCGATTTTAGGAACATCAAAATGTCTGCACTATACACACTAGCTGGAGGCATGGCTCAGATAAACATCATTAAAATGTATGTTCTGTGAGGCAGAAAGAGCAATGGTATTGTGATGTGTGATGACGGCTGTGTTTTGGAGTGGCGTTTTGGGTAACAAGTGCTATCTTATACTGTTATACTGATCGTCTTAACAACAAATATATAACTCTTATACCACCTACCCCTGCCACAGTTTAGGTATTTAGCATTTTATTGATTCCTTGCATCCTAGATACAGCACATGGGAGCCTGAAGAACATATCCTTGATCCAAGACTTGTGTTGGCATATGAGGAAAAGTGAGCATCTCCCCTTCGATATTATTACATCAACAAAACACACGTGATAATGTTAAAATGTTACATCCATGCTATGTGTTGTAACCAGTTTTCCAATTTAATATAAAAACATGTAACCGGTGCCAGAGCCGGCCTTAGGTGTTCCGGCGCCCTGTGCGAACTACTCCTCTGGCGCCCCCCCTCACTACCCCCCCTCTGCCCCTTCAAACTACCCCCCCCTCTGCCCCTTCAAACTACCCCCCCTCTGCCCCTTCAAACTACCCCCCCTCTGCCCCTTCAAACTACCCCCCATCTGCCCCTTCAAACTACCCCCCTCTGCCCCTTCAAACTACCCCCCCTGTCCCTTCAAACTACCCCCCCTCTGCCCCTTCAACCTACCCCCCCTCTGCCCCTTCAAACTACCCCCCCCTCTGCCCCTTCAAACTACCCCCCCTCTGCCCCTTCAAACCGCACAGGGCGCCACACTCCAGGGGGCGCCGCCGCCGCCGCCGGGTCCTCCCCCGCCGCCACGGGGTCCTCCGCCGCCGCCGCGGGGTCCTCCTCCGCTGCCGCCGCCGCGGGGTCCTCCTCCTCCGCCGCCCCCCCCTCTGCACCTAAATGAAAACGTTGTTTTTTTTGTTGTTGGTTTTCCATGTTAAATAAAGTTAAAAAAACCAACAACAAAAAAAACAACGTTTTCATTTAGTTGCGGAGGGGGCGGTGGAGGAAGAGGACCCCGCGGCGGCGGCAGCGGAGGAGGACCCCGCGGCGGCGGCGGAGGACCCCGTGGCGGCGGCAGCGGCGGCGGGGGAGGACCCGGCGGCGGCGCCGCCCCCTGGAGTGTGGCGCCCTGTGCGGTCGCACAGGTCGCACACCCCAAAGGCCGGCCCTGACCGGTGCAGCCTTAAATAATTCTTTAATACTTCTGTAAGTAGTGAAGGAATAATTATAAAATGATATTTTTTAACTAGGCCTTTAAATATGTGTCCTTTACTATTATTTTTTCAATTGTATTTGCAAAAATGTCATAGTCATTTACACACTCGTCAAAGTAGCTGTGTGGTTTGGGCTTTATATGAGTCTTCAGATGACGCATCTTAGTTATTACAGGAAGTAAGAAGTGTGGATGAAGCACAACAGACTATGATACTCATTCTAAATTATTTTATCATTATGGCAACAGTTAAAAAAATGACATAATGCAATGCAGGGCAGTTGAAATAAAGACATTCTACTTCCGAGCTCTGCTACATGAATGGCCGCCACCCCCCAAATGACCACATGAAACGAGAGACTAGGTATTTTAAAGGTGATTAAGACTAATAACTATATTGAGATCTAAGTATACTAGTGCAGCATAATTTTACTTTCATGTGTACCATGAAAAGTCTGGTGTGACATTACAGTAATTTCCATTTTCTGTTTGTAATACAGGGAAGAAAAAGAAAGAGCTTCAGGTTGCAGGAAACGCGGCCCGAAGCCCAAGCGACTCCTCTTTCAGGTACAGATTAGGCTATTAAGCACTTACTTTAAACACTGATTCTACACAGGATCCTCACCTGAGATGATTTCATGATGATCCATATTTAAAGTGAGCAATGTTTTGGCAAAGTTCTAAAGCAATTGCAAGAGCAACCATTGGGATTTTCCTGATGCTTGCTATGCGTTTTGCAATTCACATATTTAATTACATGCCAAAATGATATTTTTTCTATTAAATTAAATCATGGTGTCCAAAATGATCTAGCTGCTTACATGACC
The DNA here is from genome assembly GCF_027358695.1 of Spea bombifrons. NCBI lineage: Eukaryota > Metazoa > Chordata > Amphibia > Anura > Pelobatidae > Spea > Spea bombifrons. The sequence continues at coordinate 22,934,818 of NC_071092.1, read as the reverse complement.
TTGCTTTAACTAGATTACTGGTAGTAAATGTCCATATTAAAGACATTCTTTCAGGTTGGAAGATTAAAGATGTGGGTGTTCTGTATCTTCCTGCAGAGGCTTTATGGCATGGACCTGCGTAGCGCACACAAGTCCAAGGAGCGAAGCCTTTGTTTCTCACTGTCGCGGAGGTTCAGTGGTGGCCTTGGAACCAAACCAGCACAAGCATCAGCGGTGCCAGAGAAAGCCAAGTCCCTACAGTTCCCACTCAGCAAGCAACGCAAGGGTCGCAAGTTTCTGTGCCTGTCTCGCAAGAAGTTCCTTCGGGTCTCCACATATGAGCCTTTGAGCCGAAGAACTGAATTCTTTGCCAAGGATGATGAAAAAGAAGAAACTCAGGTCATCAGTGACTGGCAAGAGGAGAAACAAACTGAAGAAGAAAGTCATGAAGGTAAATCTTTGTTATTAACATTCAAAGAGACGTCATATGATAGAATGTGTTGCTGGATCAACATGTTTTCCTTTGCTTCTTAAAGCATGGTATATTTTAACATTTAGAATAGTCTTGACACAAATCCTGATTTAAATTGAAATTTTATTTTTATCATTTTTAATTTGATGTATATTTCATATAGTTGTTGTTTGCTTGTTATTGCTGTCTATGCCTTACCATCGTTTCTTTTTTAGTACTAAATGCATTGTGTGTATCTCATGGTTCAGATTTATGTTGATTTGAATTATTCTGGCAAGTGCTGGAAGTTTCTGGAAATAAAAATGGTGTTTTTGTTGTAATATTTTTTGTCACCAGAGAGGGAGCTAAGTTGTCTTTAAAAGAATGACATCTTTTCAGCTTACATTCCTCTATTCACTAGTTATTTCTTTTTTGAAACATTAAGGAATATTGATTCACTGTATGTGCAGTCAATGGAAAATCTCTCTGCACTTGCTTGTTAAATACATGCATTGCATTTACTTTTCTTCCCTCTCCCCTAAGATATATAAATATCTAACTTTGACTTAAAGTGTTCATATACAGAAATAAATGTTCAAAGCAAGGAACATCTTCCAGGCAGGAGTGTTACAAAGGGCATTAGTGTCTTCGGAGGAGTCATGCCTCCCCTTATCCAAACACACATGAGTTACAGATTAACACTGCCATATCTGTTTATACTTGGATACCATTATGATGTGCACCGAGCATAGCTTTAGAAAAAGATAAATGACACAGCTAATAGAATTTGGGGTATATGGTCAGCTTCTTTAATCAGAGCATCATGTAAAGCAAATAGAAACAATGATGTTCACATTATTATTAAATAAAATAGACAGACTCTTGATATGAATGATATTTTAACCACCGTATACATTGTCTAAAGTATAATGGAACTGTCTTTGGTTCCAGCACAAACACCGGGCCGGATTCCATCGTAAACAAAAACCTTTTTTTTTTCTTTACCTCCTTCAGAAGGAAAGCAAAACAAACACATAATTAGAGTGTTTGTAAAAGAATAGGAGATTGCATACAAAGAGTTGTAAGCTACTCAGGAAGCCAAACACAAATAAACTATAAATGTTTCTACTTAATAGTGTTTGATTATTTCATATTGAAAGCATACATATCTTAGCTGACAGTTTCTTGTGCTAACTTATAGCTAAATACCATTACATTTTCCATGATTGTTATTCCATCTAATACAGGGACCTACGATCACAAAGAATGCTTCTTCCTTTTGGGGGAATGGTCCAGAACATAATGGACGCTTATTAATTTGTATGGTTTCAATGGTTTGATGTTTCCTTTAAGATAAACTTAAATTCAGTAGGCCACCTAGCATTTACCTAGGAATTGTACATTATGTAAACATGGAAGTGAATGCTGTGCAATTTTTACTTTTGATCTGTATTTGCTTGTCCATCTCTTAACGGATACTATAGACAATGATTCTGTGTTGTTTTTTGCAGATGACACAAAACCAGCTGCTCCACAGCATTGGCTCCCTGCTCTTCCCAGGCCCAGTGAAATCACTGTTACCGACATCACCTCAAACTCCATTACGGTGACTTTCCGTGAGGCTCGATGTGCAGAAGGTTTTTTCCGGGACCGTGGTGGCGACTGCTAGTTGCACCATCCCTCTGCTGTATCTTTCTATTTTATTCCTCTTCCTTCCTCCTCTGAAATGATGTTTAAAAACTGGGAAGAAACACTAACACTACCAGTGGTAAAACAAGCATTTTACATTTCCCTTTCAGAGGTCTGTGTATGAGTAGAGCATTGGGCCCACACTAGAAAGGTGTGATCTTTCCAAAGTATTTCTTATGGCTCCACAGATATATGGTGACTTTCCCAAGTTTGCATTATGTATTAAAAATTATGAATGGACACTCTCCAGGCTATCTCGAAAAGAAGTCTGTAGTCCAATATTATTGCGTTAGGGATAAGTACTATATGACCTTGCTTACTTAGGAAATAATCATATCCTATTCACTTTATCAGTCAGACACACAATCCCGTTACCATTAGATTTGATGATCATTTCACAAAATAAAAATATGGGTTTAGTTTGTGCTGTAATGTGGGGCTAAGCAATCTACTTGTTGGCCTATAACACCAAATATCCTCAGCAATCCTCCATCTATCCTTGGTGAAGGGCTTTGTGGTTCAATAACAACTGAGGGGGCAATAGGTTAGCCATCCAATCCTTATACCAAGGCTTGGATTTTAGATAGTTACAAGACATAAAATATGAAATTATGGCAAGACACAATACATCTGTATTTTGTAATACATTAATTGCAAAATTTCAGGTTTTACATTTTGTACACTATACTGTAATAATAATCTTTTGTACAGGTTTTAGCATATCTGTCTATAACAATTTCTATCTGTCCTAAGTAATATTCATTGCCAAATGCAGGCCATATTATCTTAATCAAGAAGACATTTTGTACCTACACCTGCTCCATTTCTGTCTATACAAATGCAATGCCTGTTTATGTAGAGCTGTAATAATCTAAGCAAACAATTTTTCACACAACACTAAATCCATATACCACAAAAGTAGACAACACGTGGCTACTTCCAGCTGTCGCTGAACCTCAGTAACAGAGGATAATGGGAATTGACTGTGGATGGTGGATTGCCACTCACCTATGTTTTAATGCAACCAGAAATCTGCAGGAAATGCATATACCACAATCCATAATATGGCCTTAGAACTATTCCCATGCTTTGCTACTTTTAGGAACAGGCCTCTTAGCAAAAAAGCAATCATACTATGGTTAGGTTCACAACATTATGCCATAATCTATTATAATGGGGATTGTAGAAGAAGGAATCAATACAAGAAAGATATCATTGTAGAGCAATGAACACAGGGTAAAGGAACCAATCGGTAGCAGAAGGAATTTTGGTGGATTTTTAAATGATGCACCTTATTTTGCACTAGGGAATGGGATAAATTATCACATTATTATTAATAAAGAAACTGATACAGTACACTTGTGTTTTGAAAAATGTAATGCTATGTTATGTACAGGAGTATTTATATGTCCTTAAAGGCATAAGCTACCCCAGACTTGTTTACGTTTTAAAGGCCAAGAGAATTAATTGTAAATCTGCAAATTTCTAATAGCGCTAGAAATATATGAGATATCTCCTTTAGCAGAAGAAAACACTGCTAGTTTATGTACAATACTCATACATCTTTGAGTGAAGACTTTTGGCATACTTAAAATCTTTAGCAATGTATTTGTTGTATCCATTAAAGCCGAATATAGATAAGCACTTAAATGTATCTTATTCTTAAAGGGAATTATGTCCAGTAAGTAAAAAGCATAGATATGTATCATTTCCTCATACAATTTAATGAAGGCAATACTATTTTCTCATAATAATGTATGGTACCAAAAAAATCTACAAGTAAGCCATTTTGTACCATAGCAGATATCAGCTAAGTGCCTCACAAAACATGTGGAATTGTACCCAGCTTCCACTATTGTTTATTTTAATTCAGTGTATGTTTAACCCCATTAATGACAAAGCCTGTACATGTACGGGCTCAAAATGCATTGTTTTCAATGGGTTTAGGGACTGCCCATTGTCCTTAAGGGGTTAAAACACTGCAAACTCTGCTTTTGCTTGGTGCTGCCAAGCTTGCCCTGCTTAGGAGTATCCTCAGAAGGGTTGTGTGAAAGTCCCATGTTCTATTTGTTACTTCATAGATGCATCTTTGACTAAACCCAGCACTTTAAACCAGTCTATAGCTTGTGTCATTATTTGCTCTATTTAATGTTAAAGTTAAACTTATTCAGATGTATATCATGCAAATTTCCCTTCATTTCCTGTGATCGCTCAGCAACAATTAACTCACTTCCTGGACTCTACAGACTGTGAATGAGCCCTTATTTGGGGCTTTTCATAGCAGTTCCTCTGTAAAGATTACATCCTAGATCAGGTGAGGCGGGAATTTAAAATGTGTTGCTGCAGCAAATAGCAGCTCCCACATACTTTACCACAGAAAATAAGAGATTTTTATATTCATTCTTAAAGGAAAAATAGGTTAATTAATTAGGGCATCATTTTTAATGTAGCAGTTCTTTGTGGAAATTGATGGTTTTATGAAACCGATGAAATACTTTAACGTTGCAGACTGGTAAAGGCAAACTGAAACCACTAAACTGCAGAATCTCAGCATAATTATAATGTGCAAGTTAACCATAAATATTTGCCCTGCTTTAAATGAATTTAGAGAATAATAGCACATTTCAAACAGGCCAAAGAGATTACTTTGCATCTATGTTACACCAGCTGATATCTGCTACAAAAACCATCATGGCTGCTCCCCTAAGCCTTCTGATTTTCCATTATATATATTCCCTTTCAGCCATAACTGTTTTACTAGGAAAACATTCTTTAAAAATGTAATTTAATATAAAAAAAATGTTAATGTCGTAGAAGCTAGTAAGAATGCTGCTTATAGCAAAGCCCAGAGAGAGGGCCTTTGAACCTTCATTTTGATGGTTAGCCGAATGCACTTTACATGTTACTTAGTTTTGTATGACTGTCCTTTATTTTTTGAGCTCTACCTCTGAATATGCGTAGGTATTGATAAGAAGGTGATGCGTGCTAGCTGGGTATACGATAGCTTTTAGGCAAAAGAATCATAAAACAAAGTAATAGTAATAAAAGGTAGATGCGTAAATATCCCACGATTATCTGTGTGGTATAAATCATTTGAACCTAATACATTTGAGAACTGATCCTAAAGGAAGCCTTAGAAACAACGTTCCCAGAAATGTTACTGCTGGTTTTTGGTAGATATATGCCTGCCTTTGGTTTTTTAAAATGTTAAGCTGTCCTTACAAATCGTGTATAGGACTAATTAATTATGCATACATCTTCAACCCAAGCTATGAATGCACACACCCACACATATAAAATATATATATATATTGTATATAGATATATTGACATCTATATAGATATATACACACGTACATTTTTTTCTAATTTTGCTCAGCATTGTGTAACTTGTGTAGTCGCAAGATATCTCTCCAAACTGTAGATCTTCCATGATTCTATGTTTTTCTACCATGTTGGCTGTTTCTAATCTAGACATTATGTGCAATCTCTGCAGGTCTATGTATCCTGTAAACATATGTTCCACTTATTTAACTCACTGATAGTGTGTAGGGTTAAACGTTGGGAATATTCCTTAAAAAGCTCTTAAAAAGTGCTTCTGTTGGTTTAACAGCAAATAACTGATTAGAAATGACCTACACTGTATTATATGATTCATGCTCGATGTTATCTGATCAGATGCATCACTGTGTTCATTCTATGGTACAAGGGTATAAATGCAAATACATTTTTTAAAAACAAACTTCCATCACCACTTAAATGTAGTTTAATATTATGGCATACAAATACAGGGAAATACAGAGGAAGCAGAGGAAGAGTAAAGTTATATGAGATAGGAATTTATAGAGATCTATTTTTTTATTGAAACATGTTGTATTAGATAGCAACTATAAAAACAGCACTTAATGCAAGTTGCACTGTATTATTATTCTGAGTATCTATATAGTTTGATATATCATTGGTCTTCTATTAACACACACATTAACTTGAACAATAATAATTAGAAGAGCATGCTTACTACCAAGGAACTCAGTTGCCTGAAGTGTGTAGATATGCTTAATGCAGCATGTTTGTTTTGGGGGCATTGGCATTGCTCTTAAACTGCTGCTTTTTACAGTTACAGGCCAGTTTCCAGAGGTTTCCCCATGTCTCATAGTCAGAATTGATCGTGTCCAGTCAGTTGTTTTTCTTTGTATGTACAAGGTGATGTAATTTGACATTTGGGATTTTGTTTTTAACATGTTATTCCAGGATTCATAAGATCACTGTGCTTTACATACTGCAAAAAACATATTTATTCCCTAAAACAATCTGTTAGCGCTCTCAAAAAGTGTAATGTAATACATAAATATTCTAGTTTAAGTTCTGATCCACCTTTTTTATAAGCATTTGAAAAGACACACTTAATTTCCTGAAAAAATAAAATTATATTTGTTCTGGCAAATATTATAGTTTTTGATGTATGGGACCTTTTTTTGCCAATTTTACAGATAAAAGTGTGTCTGTTATGTTAACCACTTTCTGTACATTTTTATTCACTTTGTGTGGTTTGGTTGGAGCAACGTACAGGGTTGTTTTAAAATCTTTTCTTTTTTCTGTAGGAGTTAATAAATAGATGCAAATACAATTACAAAAGAAATGTTGCTTATATTAAGAAATCAATTAATTTGATAAGACAGTTGTGAGACCCTATACTGTCTAGCTTGCTCTCAGCTTATGTGTTGCTGTACAAATAATTTATTCCATTTGGTATCCAAGTTAGAATTGTGGCTGCATCTTTTTTTTTTAAATTGACCAATTAGTGTTAAAAATAAAAACTATATACTGTAAAGATGGTAATGAACTATTTAACTGTCTGTGTTTATTGTTGTCACAGAAATATCTCTCAGTTAAGTGACATTGTAACTAATTAGCAAAGACAGCTAATATACTTCATATACTCGGTGGTGTATAAACATGTGTATAGTATTATTATAACACTGTGGGTTTGTTTAAAAAGAAAGCAGCTTGCTTTAAAACACTTGGCTGCCGATGATGCTTGCAACGCATGTCGTCTTACTCTACTTCTGGCAATAGATGGAGTATAACTATTGCTCATTGTTCTCTTGGTTTTACTGCACAGATAATTATAGATTTGAGAGACAAAATGAATGTATTTTTCATTGGGTTTTTCAGGCTGGATTATTATTGGCCAGGAATGATCTGTTTATTGATTGGGATGGGAACTATGAGCTTTCCAATGTCTAGTTTTCTATGTTGCTTGCCTTCAAACTTTCACTGCTAGACACCAGCTAGCCATTGTATTTTATCTAAGTAAAGTTAAGTGCTTAGGTGAACATAAATATTGATACAATTCAGTACAGTACATCTTCTTACGTAGTCTTAACAAACAAAATGTAACCACAAGAATAAAAATAGAAAGCAAGGTCAAACATAAAGATAATGATAAATAAGTTATTGTACCCTCCAATACCTAAATGGGTACATTTTGGTGCTACAGGAAAGTAGTATCATGTAATTATGTCAACTCTGGTTCATGGGTTTTTATTGATGCACACTCCGAAGGAAATCAGTTGTTCCCTCAATTGAACTTAACTTTACTAGACTTTTTCTTTAAAAATGTTTTATAAAAAACTGATGTGCCGTATCAGGTATTACTCTGAAGTTCTCTCTCTGCTCCTGACAGGGTCCAACCACAGATTGCAGGGGTAGTTTGTTGTAGTACACAGTATAGTGTAGATGAGAGGGTTTAAGTAAAGAAAAAAATAAATTTGCAAGCATCAAAGAAGATTATAGCAGTGGAATGTTAAATGTATCACATAGGAATAAATACTGTAATGTTAATGCAGCCTGAAAAATTTTGGGGATGTTGGGTCAGAAGAAAACCCCGAAGTTAAAGCTGAGTAGGAAGAAGGAGAGGGTAAAGAATCTTGACAATATGTTTGCTTTTATTTTTGTATCTTTGTTGAACATTTATTTATGTAGACAATTTGTGCAAATTGAGTAAATAAAAATGTTATGTAAATTAAATAACTTTTGTTTTTTTCTCTTAGAATAAAGGTTACATTTTGCTTCGCTGTTGTAACTTGAACATACAACAAAGCTTGAGACACAAATTAACAGAATAACAAGAACATACAGAGAAATGTAGCCAGAATTGAGAAATTTTGCTGGTGTAAAGGCAATTCAAGCCAATTGCAGTTAAAAAAAAAACAAAACAAAAAAAAAAAACTAAATGACAATGTACCAGGTAGGGTCGTGATGTTACAGCTAGTAACTGACTTCAACACGATACCTGGATTTGGCATTTTACAATCACAGTTTAATAAAGTTGACATTAATGAAACAGCACCAAATCCACCTTGAATCTTGAATCTCAAATAATAGTTTTGCAGATTAATTTATTCTACGGTGTTTTGTGATTTAACATATTCTAGGAAAGTGGAGCGAAAATAAACATATTTCTGTAGTGATGGCGTCACTTTCTTTACAGATCCCAATAAAATTAACAATATAAAATAAAATGCAGAAAACATTGGTCTGTGGATTTTGCATATATAAAGGACACGTTCTTGAGATTATTATTAATTTGTAAATAAAGCCACCTTTCATATGGGTGCCGTGCCTGAATTTGGCTAAGCTGAGTTGTGTTGTGTCTTTGGCAGTACTAGTCACTTAAACCTCAAACTAAGAGAAAATATTTAAACTGCATATTATTATTATTATTATTTATTGTTTTATATAGCGTCATAAAATCCTGTAGCGCATATGCACCACATATGTTAAATAGGTAGGTATGAAAAAAATACACTAACCCTGGAAGACGTTTGGCACAAATGAGTCTTCTTTTCAGTGGTAATGCACTCACCGCAGAAGTTCTTAAGCCCTGAGTCACCTACCAAGGAGTGGGATGTTTAGCCAATCGGACAGGAATTTAGATAATCCCAACCAGTGGCGACTCTAGGAACAATATATAGGGGGGGCACTAATAAATTCCACCACTAAATCATGCCAATGACAAAAAATGTAAAAAATTATTATATATATATATATATATATATAAATTATATGTGTGTGTATATATATATATATACATATATATATATATACATATATATATATATATATATATATATACATATATATATATATATACATATATATACATATATATATATATATACATATATATATATATATACCGTATTTGCTCGATTATAAGACGACCCTGATTATAAGACGAACCCCCAAAATCAAAATATTAATTTAGGAAAAAAACAAAAAGCCTGAATATAAGACTACCCTATAGGAAAAAAGTTTTACTAGTAAATATTAATTTATGTAAACTAATTTTCATATTTAATAAAAGCTATGATTGAGAAAAATATATATTTTTTATTTCCTTTTATTTGCCAACCTGCCCCCCCCAGTTATGCACATCTGCCCCCAGGCTTGCCACTCTGCCTCAGAAATGCCTTATACCCCCCTATTTGCCACTGTGCCCCATGATATGCCTTTTAACCCCCTATATGCCCCTCTGCCCCATGATATGCCTTATACCCCTATATGCCACTCTGGGCTGAGTGGCATATGGGGGGTTAAAATGCATTTCTGGAGGTATATATATATATATATATAACTGCTAACAGCAATCACACTCCTATCAAGCCAAGGCAGCCAGTACATGCTGGAACTTGTGGATGATAGTAGTGTGATTACAGCCACCCTATGCCATGCTACCACCCCCACCCCCCTTACACATCCATGCTATCTCACACACACACACACACTCATTCACAAACATTTAAATACTCATTCATTCCATACTTGTGCAAAAACCCTCCCCCACCCCCTTACCTGAACTGCAGATCTCTCACTCGCAGACTTCTGCAGGGGTCCGGCTGTGCGAGCAACTTCTCTGGCCCCGCCCCCAGAGGAAGGAGGGGGGAGGCAGAGTTATGTGAGGACTGTGCTAGCTTCCTGTTCTCCTGGACGCTGCTCGCGACCAAAGCCCGGTAAGCAGCCTGGCCCCAGCAGAATGAGGTCTGATTAGAAGATGACCTCGATTATAAGACGAGGGGGATTTTTCAGAGCATTTGCTCTGGAAAAAACCTCGTCTTATAATCGAGCAAATACAGTATATATATATATATATATATATAGAATATATAGTATGTAACACACTCACTTGACTGGAAGCAGTTGTAATATGCAAGGGTGCTAACAATCCAGGAAGTATGTACAGCATGCAAATAAAGTTGATGCGCTCAGCGGGTCTTCTTTTTATAAAGTGTATTAGCTTGGTGAAGGTCCAACGTTCGGCTCTCAATGACCCCTTACACACGCTGTCTTTACACATACCTGCCCATAAACACACATACACTGTCCTTACACACTGGCTTTACAAATACCTGCCCATTAACACACATATACACATACACTGCCCTTACACACACCTGTACATGAACACATATACACTGCCCTTACACACTGGCTTTACAAATACCTGTCCATAAACACACATATATACAACACACACACATATACACATGCATTGGCCTTACACACACCTGCCCACACGCACACTGACTTTACAAACACCTGCCCATAAACACACACATACACTGCCTTTACACACACATATACACATACACTGCCTTTATTCCTGCCAATAAACACATATATACATACACCGCCCTTACACATGACTGTTAATACACACATATACACTGCCCCTACACATGCCTGTCCATACACACATGTACACATACACTGTCCTCACACACCCCTGCCTTTACACACACACACCAGCTTATAAACACACAAGTACCTACACTGCTCTTACACACACCTGTCCATACACACACACTGCCCTTACACACACCAGCTTACAAACACACACATATACATATATATATATATATATATATATATATATGCTGCCCTTCCACCACTTTCTCTTTCATCATCCTCCATCATGTGGTGGGAGTGCGAGGACTGTCATTTCAAACCTCTGCTTTAGTGCTCCCTCATCACTATCCGCCACCTATTAATGGATATGACATCATATCCTGGTGGTCAGCATCAATTACCGGCGCGTAGCGATTAGGAAGCATGGAAGCCGAAATCTGAAGTGACAGATCTTGCGCTCTCTAATGTTGGTCCAGTAAGAAGGAGATCACAATCTTGCTCTTTCCTCTGGGCGGCTCTGAAGACCGGCCCAGAGGAGGTGGCCTCTCTGCTCGCCCCTCCCCTATAGATTTCCTAGAGTTTTAAGGGCTCCGTGGGGAATCACTTTGCTACTAATGCCTCTCCCTATGCAACCCAGCATCATGCTTGCTTTTTGAGATGCTTTATTGCATTATCTGTCAGAAATAATTACTCCTAGGTCCCTCTATTCCGTTGTTACTCACAGTACAGTGCTACCAATGCTATATTCTGCCTCGGGATTGTTATGTCCTAAGTGCATTATTTTGCATTTATTAATATTAAACTGCAGCTGCCACAATCTTGACCATTCTTTTAATTTACTTAAGTCATTCACCATTTGAGTTGTTCCACCCGGAATGTCTACCCTGTTGCAGACCTTTGTATCATTTGCAAAAATAAATATCATACCATTAAGACCTTCTGTAATATTATTAATAAAAAATAATTGAAAAGTACAGGTCCCAATACTCATCCCTGAGGTACCCCACCAGTGACAAGTCCTTCTCTCAATATACACCATCAACTACTATATTCTTTCTCCTGTCACTCAACCGTTGGCTTATCCATTCAACTATTCTGGCATCCATACCTTAGACCATACCATATTTATACGTCTTCTATGACTCAAATGCTTTACTAAAATCTAGATAACAACAGCTCCTCCCTGGTCTATTATCTTAGTTACCTGCCTCCCTGATATGTCACTCTGCCCCCCCAGATATGCCTTATATCCTCCTATTTGCCACTTCCAGGTAGCTCCTCACAGTAATAGCTGAGGCAATGGCGGGCATGACCAAACAATTAACCACGCTCACCCAAACAGTGCAGAATTTGCAAGCCGGACAACAGAACCTGCAACATCAACCACATGAGATGCGTGTTGGCCATCCAGCTCTGGATCCCTCTCCTCGATCAGTAGCGAACCCTATCCAGCAGGAAGGGGCCAATGCTTCTGAACCACACATCCCCTTGCCTGAGAGGTTCTCAGGGGACCGATCCCGTTATCAGGCATTTGCTATGGCCTGTCAGGTGCTGTTTTCTGTGAATCCCCGTACATACTCTACTGACTTCATAAGGGTCCATACAGTGGTATCCCTACTTGCTGGGGAGCAACCACGATTGGCCCATCATCTGCTCCTGATAAACAGCCCAATAATGGAGACCCGGGAGTCGTTTCACCATGCTATGAGTGCACTTTACGATGAACCACACAGGACCATCACTGCCCAAACGACTATCCATCAATTGAGACAAGGGAGGAGACCTGTCGAAGAATACATCACCAAGAGTTCCGCCAAGCAGCTGTTGAGACCTCCTGGCATGAGGCTTCCCTTCTTGACCAATTTTGGCTGGGAATGTCGGACATGCTAAAAGACGAGGTCGCCTGTGTAGGGTTACCCTTGGTGGATCTGTTGATACAGATAGATAGACGTCTGTGAGAAGGCCGTCAGGAACATGCACTGACCTTTAGCCCTTCAAGGAGACGCTCTATGCTCTCTGCTGCCAGCAATGCCCTCCTTCTGCTACCACCTCTACAGATAGGCCTGTTCCGTGGTCCCCTCACCGCAGACGAAAGAGCAAGGAGACGGTCACTATGCCTCTGTTGTGGCAAAATAGACCATATGCTCCGTGACTGCACCACACGTCCATCCAGACCTAGAGGTGAGCCTCCACTCGCTCATCCCTTATTGACCGCTGGATCCACTTGTTCTATGCCTCACCTGTCCGTTTCGCTATTACTACAGTGGACTGATCCAGCCTTTACCACCACCATGATAGACTCTGAGGCTAGTGTTTTATGGACCCTGTCCACGTGGAGAAATGGCATATACCCCGCTCGCCTAAAGAAACCGCTCTGAACATACAACTGGTAGATGGCAACCCACTGGCTTCAGGTCCTGTCACCAATGAGACCACCGTTTTCAGAGCCACCCTTGGACACAGACATCAAGAACAACTATGTTTTGACCTAGTCCAGTCACCATTATTCCCATTGATTCTCTGTCTTCCTTGGCTGAGACGGCACAACCCCACCATTGATTGGTCAACCGGTACCCCGTCCTTCCCTTGTCTGCACATGAGTCCACATATCCCTGGACGTCTTCTCGTGATCCGATAAAAACACATCCATACCTTCTGTCTACGCTTCTTTTTCGGACATGTTTGAGAAGAAGGGCACGGACAAGCTACCACCTCATTGCCCATATGATTGCCCCATAGACCTTCTTCTAGGAGCCTCTATTCCATATGCACACACTTACCCTCTGTCTGAACCCGAGCAACGATCGGAAGGAATACATAGGTCTTGCCTTGCAGAAAGGAATCCTACAACCTTCCACTTCACCTGCTGGGGCTGGGATATTTTTTGTGGGTAAAAAAGATGGGGGTTTGAGGCCGTGTGTTGACTACTGAGCTCTCAACGCTATCACTGTCAAGAACAGATATCCACTGCCTCTCATATCCTAGTTACTCGACCCCCCTAGCATGGCCCACGTGTACAGCAAGATAGACCTACGTGGGGCTTATAATCTCGTCCGGATCCAATCAGGAGACGAGTGGAAGACGGCGTTCCGTTCACAGTATGTACATTTTGACTATACCGTACTACCGTTCAGCTTATGTAATGCCCCTGCCGCATTTCAACATTTCATGAACAACGTCTTCAGGGACTACCTTGATGTGTTTGTTGTCATATATTTGGACGACATTCTGGTGTTTTCATCCTCCCTGGAAGAACACAGAGGACACATTGATCGATGACACCCTGATTCACAGAAACCTTACTTAGTGGAGGTGGATGCTTCTAAAGGCTTCTGCTTTAACCCGTTGATTACCTACACTGCTGACCCGGATTGTGCCCTGACTACTCTTCTACCAGCCTTCCACTACCTTTCGTGGACTCCCCAAGTCCACCTCCAGGTAGCTCCGAAAAAACCTTGTCTTATACTCGAGCAAATACGGTAGTTTGACAAGATCTTCATGTAGTAAACCCCATTCTGTTTCTGATCATGCAAACCATTTACTTCCAGATATTTAACAATCCTATCCTGTACTTTGGTTTCCATTAATTTGCCAACTACTGATGTAAGGCTTAGGGGTCTATAGTTGGCCAAGTCTTCCTTACTACCTTGTTGTGCAGTGGTACTATGGTTGCCAACTTCCAGTCTTCTGGAACTACTCCTTTCATTAGTGACTGGTTAAATACATCTGCTAGTGGTTTTACCAAAACACGTCAAAACGTTTAAAACAATTTTGGGTGTATCCCATCAGGTCCCATTGCTGTTTCTGTTTTTACTTTGGAGAGTTCAAGTAGAACCTTTTTCCCTGTAAACACAAGTCCCTCACCGTCATCTTCCTATCACTAGGCAGAAGAGTAGTAAGGCAAGTTAAGGGTCAATACCAGCAAGTACAAATTCCAACTTCAAAATACAGAATAGTAGGACCACAATAGGGTGCCCGTTCTGAGCAGTTCATTTTTTTTAAATCCGGAAATGCGCGGACAGATCTCGGTAAGTGCACACTGCTCGGGACCTCTGACAACGTGACAGGAGAAATTCTAATTAATACATACATATTGATACACAAAATGTTTAAGAAAGCTTACATTAAAACACTTTTTTTTCGTAAAAGAAGGGAAATATTGTTATACTAATCATTCTCCTCTGATCTCTACCAAGAAAAGAGAGGATAATCAGGAATTTTAATATCTACATTTTTCCCAGTATAGCCAAAAGGCCCATTCATACAGAAGTTAAAAAATTCAACTTGTCCCCAGCTGAATCGTGGGTAATTAAATTATTACAGTCAGAGACTAATTTTGTGCAGCTGATAAAGGTGGTAAAATAGTCCTCTTAGATAAGAGTACATATTGGGAGGCAGCACATAGAATATTAAACTATTAAACTACTTATCAGAGCCACAGCTGTAATCAACATCAAGGAAAACTCTGTGCACATGCACCATAGGCTAGTATCCTAAACTACCACAGGTTAAGTATCCCCTATCCCCAAATGCTTTATCCAAAAGATTCCAAATTTATTTCAGATAAAGAAATTAACATAAGGCTTACTCATGACTGAAGGGGGGCAAGAAGGAGGTTTGTCATCTCTCCTGTAATCAGTAGATCCTTTCCCTCTTTTCGGGATCTCCTTGCTTCCTACTCCATTGTTCAGGCTTCTCTCCAAGGTCCCAGAGTGCTTACGGTCGTTCTTCAGGCTCAGAGCACTTCTGCTCCCTTTTCAAGACCATAATTGCTCTGGGTCAGCGGGGAGAAGTCTGGACAACAGGGCGGAGAAAGGTGAGAAGAAAGATCCATTATCCAAAATGATCCCTTATTTGAAATACTTCTTGTCCTAAGCTCTTTGTATAAGGGATACTCAACCTTTACTAGCCAATTCTGACTCGCTACCATACCAACACCGTGGAAAGACACGAACCTTTTGCAGACATCAACAATACTCAGCTAAAAATAGATGAGGAAGGACCTTTTCAGCATACCTCTCTGCTGATGGAGCTAGCAAGAGAAGTGCCAAAGTATTTAATGCCAATATTGGATCAAAGACTTAACAAGTTCCAGACAGCAATAGAGTAGATGATGTCACAGATTTCAACGCACGCAACACAATTGACAACCCTGGAACAGAGGTAAAGTGAACAGGAAGATTACATATTAGAACTACAAAAAGTGCTGCAAACATGGATATCGGATGCCTTACAGCTGGACACAGGAGGGAGTAACATTGAGTATTATCATACAGGTTATAAAATAAGATATATGCATCCGACCAGCATTTATGTCTGTCGCTGCTATATTCTGGAAACTTCCATCTGGTGTGTTGTTTTGGTGGGAAATGTGATTTTCTGCTCCAGCACTTTAGTGGCATTATATGTGAATTCTATGCTACTGTATCAGCCCACTGCGCTGGGCCTTTTGTCTGCTTGTACTTTGCGGAACGATATGCCCTGTATTCTGTAGCCAGGGCCCAATGATTCAGGTTTGATGAAGGTAAAGAACCTTGATCTCAGATGTTTGATCTTATACACTCAGCAAAAAATGGTTAAATCATGAGGGCAATAATGCTGTGCAGCTTGTGGATATTGTTGTGCTAGATCGTTATTTACATGGACTACCACCCAACCTACAGGAATGGGAAGGAAAATCTGCTTCTACTAAAACTATTGTACAAGAGTTGTTACAGGTCTTTTCTCGGGTAGGGTTACCAGAAGAAATTGTGTCTGAGCATGGAACACTTTTTGTTTCAAAATTAATGGAGAACTTTATGTGTGCTGTACCTACTACAACTACCCCACAAAGGTAAAAACCCTTACAGTGCCCTTATTCTTCATTCTCTCTCTTTTCTCTATTCCTCATTTAAGAGAGACAAGATGTGAATTATGTAATTTAAAAAAACAATTATTGATCAATTAGCATAAAAACTGTGGAGTGCCATTTACCGTATTGGCTCGAATATAGGCCGCACTTTTTTCCCCCCACTTTAAGTCTTTAAAGTGGGGGTCCGGCCTATATTCGGGGTCTAGCGCCCGACGCCCGGGACATGCAGTCCCGGGCGCCGGGCAGGCAGCGGGGTTAGGATACAGATCCCCCGTAGCGGTGCAGGGGACCTGTATCTTACTCTCTAATACACTCAGACAGTGGCAGCATATCTCGGGGGGGGGCAGTGGCAGCATATCTCGGGGGGGGGAGACAAAGTGGCAGCATGTGTTTTGGTGCTTTTTTAAAGAAAAAAACTTTTTCTTTAAAAAAGCACCAAACTTTTAGGGTGCGGCCTATATACGGGGGTGGCCTATATCCGAGCCAATACGGTATATAGAAAGTACACCTATATATTCAAATAAAGTGAGTATGGAAGCAAGTATGTAAATCAAACAAATACCGTATTTGCTCGATTATAAGACGACCCTGATTATAAGATGACCCCCCAAATCTGAATATTAATTTATGAAAAAAAGAAAAAGCCTGAATATAAGACAACCCTACAGGAAAAAAAGTTTTACCAGTAAATGTTAATTCATATAAACTATGTTAACAATTTTTTTTTTTAATAAAACCTATGATTGAGAAAAATATTTAGTTTTTATTTCCTTTTTTTTTCAACTTGCCCTCCCCAGTTATGCACATCTGCCCCTTGGCTTGCCACTCTGCCCCAGAAATGCCTTATACCCCCTATATGCCACTGTGTGCCATGATATGCCTTTTAACCCTCTAAATGCCACTGTGCCCCATGATATGCCTTTTAACCCTCTAAATGCCACTGTGCACCATGATATGCCTTTTGACCCCCTATGTGCCACTCTGCCTACAGAATTGCCTTATACCCCTATATGCCACTCTGGCATTTAGGGGGTTAAAAGGCATATTATAGGGCAGATTGGCATATAGGGAGGTATAAGGCATTTCAAGAGGCAGAGTGGCGTATAGAGGGTTAAAAGGCATTTCTGGAGGCAGAGTGGCATTAAGGGGGTTAAAAGGCATTTCACAGAGCACTCTGCTCTGGAAAAAACCTTGTCTTATAATCGAGCAAATACGGTATATACGTTACAAATGAGCAAGCAGCAGTAATAGGCAGAACATGATCGTTACCCTAAAGTGTTAGAAGATACACTTTAATATCTATTATATCAAAGAGTATATAAAAAGATCAAATATACATATAGTCATTCTAGTAATTAGTTTTCTCAAAGAGAGGAACAAATGGTCCACACGTTAAATAGATGTAATTGTCTTACTGTCTTACCAATATAGATCAAACCGCATGGCCACTGTAATTTATAAATAACATAGGTAGTTGTGTAGGTAATCGCATGTTTAATCCTGATTCTTTTGCCTGTATGAGGATGGTAAAAAAAATTTGGTCTGAGGCAAATGGTTGCATGTCACACATCCTGGGCACTTGAAACAGCCAGCCGTAGTAATAGTTGCAGGGCCCTTGGTGGAATCGGTGTGTACCAGCATATCGCGAAGGTTCCGGTTGCGTTTGTAACTGAGAATTGGAGGTTTTCGGAATGATTTGGACAATGAGAAATCGGATTGTATAATGTTCCAGTTACTGTATATACACTTAGCAATGTCTCTCAAAGCCGTGTTAAATGTCTGAGGAAACAGCAATTTAGAGCAAACACTTCTCACATAAATCTGGAGAGAGCTTTCTCATAAGCCGAATCCAATAGTTTATCATAATATCCACGGACTGGAGTATACCATCAGCAGCGGTGCACGGAGACAGGAGAAAACCAACCTGCAATGAACATACAGCTGAAACGGAAAGGGAAGCTTTGCAGCAGTAAACGTTATCCACCCTACTGAGAGTAGACTATACACGCAAGTCATATGGGATATTTGTTTTTACTGATTTTAAAGTAAGCCTTGACATTAAGGGGCCAATAAAACAGCATATTATGCTTATTACTCTGTGTCTGGCATTTTCTTCTGTTTTTTACATTAGCAACACTTCATTTAGTATGGACTCTACTCTGGAGGAATTAACAACGCTTGTTATACAAGAGCTGGTATTTATAGGCTCTTGTGCATGTGAGTGCATTTCTTACAGAATGATTAGCACTATAATTTCTATGTTTTTTATTTTTCTTCTTATATGTACATGGACATTTGTATAGATAAGTATTCTTTTATTACATTGTATATATTTTTATTACATTTATGCTTTAACATACCCGAGATCAAGACTTATAACAGAGCCTCTCTTATGCTGGATTGGATAAACAATACAAATAATTTTACAGACTCCAAATTGGACCAGCAATTCCAGGAAAATACTTCCCTCATTAACATGGGCGTAGGAACCCCTACAAATCTGGGGGGGGGTTGTTAGCATTTTTACTTGTAGGGTATATTCTTGTTCAGTAAACTGGGAATTGTTCATGGCAAATTTTATATAAATTTATATGTGTGTGTATGTACAATTTCCTCACAAAAAAGTATCATGTTCAGTTTTCACAGAAAAATTCTTTATTAAACAAACAGGTCAAAGAAAATTAACCAAAAGTTGATGCTGTGAGTTGTCGTTTTAAGCTGCCATAAAAAGGTAAGGAGAATAAAATACAAATTTACACAAAAATAAAGTGCTTTCAGTATTAATCTGTATTTATTAAGATTGTATGCAATTGAGGAATTAAAGTGTTTTTCATGGCAAGTCATCCCCCAGAGATGTAACCATGTTTGAATAACAAAAAAGTTGCAATAATGTTGGGTCACAACTACTGGGACACCTGACCATTTCACCAAAAGGGACTTTTATGACATCGCATTATAAATACATAGACATTAACATGTAGTTGGGTCCCCCTTTGCAGCTATAACAGCTTCCACTCTTCTGGGAACGATTTCCACAAGATTTTGGAGTGTTTCTGTGGGGAATTCTTGCAACCATGCCTTCATGGACCTTGTTTTGTACACTGGGGCACAGTCATGATGGAATAGAAAAGGACCTTCCCCAAACTGTTCCCACAAAGTTAGAAGCATAGTGTTGTCCAAAATGTCTTGGTATATCACCTTCAGCTCAAAAACGCTCTACTGGATAAATGGGAGAAAAATTCCCACAGAAACTAACAAAAAAAGAAAAATCTTACAATTACAGATGGACCCCACTGGACACAGCCACAGAGACTACTATGATGTATTGAAGGAACCATCTAAGACTCCTAACACGTCATGCACACAGGAACATATCCATTTAAACACTTCAATAACATACACACACATGCACACGCACAATAATACACCCCAAAACATTCCCACACTAATATACCTAGACACATGCCCACCATAACACACCTGGAAACATACTAACATACACACTTGCCAGTACTCACACATATGCACTACCCTTATACACGCCTGCCCAAACATACATAAACTGCTCACACACACATGCCTCACCATAAATATACACTGCCCTTGCACATACTTACACAGACGTATACACTATAAGACAAATACACTCCTTATATACACACATATTCATTGTAGTGCAATGTCGCTTAAAACTTATTTTTTATAAAATGAAGGCCGCAAGGGGCTACTGACATTTGGTGGGGGCTTCTTCAGCTGGCCCCAAAGTATGCGCTTGGGCGATATAATCCTCGCCTTAAAGATTTCTTTGGCAGCACTAACTGAAGAAGCCGCCACCAAATCTGAGTAGCCCCTTGTGGCCTTCATTTTATAAAAAATAAGTTTTAAGAGACATATTGCACTATTGTGTTTCTCTTTCTTTCATATATTCACATCCGTGAGAGCGCAGCCACTAACCCCCTTGTGAACTACTCTACCTGTCCAAGCCAAGAAGAGGAAACCTTGGCAAGTGGTTCTGCTGTTTTAAAAAATACTTTTTTTTTTTAATTTGTTTTTTAAAAATTTGCTTTTAGCGCTTTTAGCCTACCCCTTTTAAGTTTACACATATACACTGTCCATACAGACGTAGACACATAGGCTGCCCATACAGACATACACATATACACTGCTCATACACACCTTATATACACGTGCCCATACATGCACATATACACACCTGCCCTATACACACACACATATGCTTGCCCAAGTGCCCATACACATTCATAAACATTGCCCACATACATGCCTCACCATATGTATATGCACACACACATATCTACCATCAGACCTCCCCTTCGTTCACCACATCAGACACCCCCCTTTGTTCGCCACATCAGACACCCCCTTCGTTCTCCACATCAGACCCCCCCTTCGTTCTCCACATCAGACCCCTCCTTCGTTCTCCACATCAGACCCCCCCTTCGTTCTCCACATCAGACCCCCCGCCTTCGTTCTCCACATCAAACCCCCCCTTCATTATCCACATCTCTTACCTTTCTCCTTTCCTTCTGGTTTGCCGCTCGCTTTCAGTGAGTGCGGCTGCGCACAGCTGTTTATGCTGAGCGCCGGGGCTGGGATATACACGTCATAGCCCGTCGACCGGCGCTCAGTGACAGAGAGCACACTGATAAGTGTTACCTTAATGTTGGGCTGGTTAGGGAAATCCGTAATCTCCCCAACCAGTCCTGCAGGCTGCAGCTGCTGATCAGGCAGCTGTGCACCCACTCACAGCTGCGCCCGAGGGCACTCGCCTCACTTACAGCCCTGGGGGGGATTTCTCTATTACCGGTCCTCCCGCATGATTTCCTGGGGGGGGATCCGTCCTCTCGGTTCCTACGCCTTTTTCATACCCCCTATGCAGATCTACCAACACAAATTTCAAGAGAGGATGCCGGACATATTTGGGGACTGGGAGAGGCTTACCGAAGATATGGCAGCTGATGGATTACACTAAAAACTGTCAAGACGAGATTCCAGGGTGTGGACGATTACACAAATATCCAAATATAATGGTTTGCATACCTCCAAGCGCAAATCTATACAAGGTCAGCCATTACAGATGTTGATTGGAACAATGACTTAGATACACTGATAAAAAAATTACCTCAGGAATCACACACATGTTATGCAGATTGTACTAAGCAATTTATACACCCTGTTCCCCACCAACAGTTACTACCGGGGTTAAATATTGGGCTGTACATCTCCCAGAGACACCATTGGGGAAATCTACTAATAAAAAAAGATTTGAGAGTAATTGTAGACAATAGACTTAGCAGTTGTGCACCGTGCCAGCTAGCCGCTGCAAAGGCAAATAAAATATTGGCATGTATTAAGAGTAGTATTGACTCATGGGAGGAAGATATTATTCTGTCTTTTTACAGGCCCACGGTAAAACCCCATCTTGAATATGCAGTTCAATTCTAGGTGCTTTTTCTTAAAAAAAACAAAAAAACATTATGGAACTAGAGAAAGTCCAGAGGGGGACCACAAACCTAATAAGGGGAATGGAAAGTTTTAGTTATGAAGAAAGGCTAGAAAAGTTAAATTTGTACACATTAAAGAAACTGCATCTTAGAGTGGATATAATAATGTTATATAAATATGTACAGGGTCCATACAAAGGGCTCTCTAAAAACCTGTTCATTTATAGGACATTACAAAGGAGAAGAGGTCACCCGCTAAGAATTGAAGAAAGGAGATTTAGTCTACGACAGCGGAGGGGATTTTTTGCAGTAAGGACAATAAAAGTATGGAATTCACTGCCTGAAGAGGTGGTGCTAGTAAATACATTAGATGTCTTTAAAACGGGCCTGGATACTGTTTTAATGAAGCAGCTTGTTGATCCAAGCCATTTAGAATCAAGAAGGATTCTTTTCCCCATTGAAAGCACAATTCAAAAGTGCTCACATAATGAGGGTTTTTTTGCCTTCTTTTGGATCAACAGCGGTAAACAAGTAATAGGAAAAGGGTTGAACTTGATGGACGCAAGTATTTTCTTAATCTAAACTACTATAACCATCTTGAAGGCATACAATGAAATGAATTTCAAAAACACACATAATGCTTACATTTCCCAGGAGAATCTCCATAAAATGGGATCAAAAGAGAATAGCTACAGTCCCAGATGTTTGCAGCCGAGGATGACATTATACACAGACTTTGATCGTGCCCAAGTATTCAATATTTTTCGAAGGGAGTTAGAGGGTTTCTTAAGACCGCACACATGTTATTTACATTTTTTTTCCAGAAATGGTTATACTAGGGGTAAAGAAAAACAATCAAAATATTGCAGGTAGCAGAATTAAGCATGTAGTGACGGCAGCAGCAACAAAATTGCAGGAATCAGAAGAAACGTTGTAATACTGAAAGCTGGGCTTCAGAATAGTCTGGCACTGAGCTGCCAGCATTCTGGGAACTTATAGCCCCAGCTGCTTGGGACTGCCCCTGTTGCTGGGGGAAACAAAGGTGGGCTTCCCCATTCATTATTGAAGATTCTGGGGCTGTGCGAGTTTCTCCCCAGCCTCCAGTTACTGAATGCTTTAGGGGGTGTGCACACACTACACTCCCCATTGACCTGGGTGCGCTTGCCGGATCATGCACTGTTAATAGTGCTGATCGTGGCACACGCGTGGACATCCACAGGGATAGAATGGCTCCACCCTCAGCTATGACCCTGGTGAGGCGGAAGGACGCCAGGGGACCTACCAGCAGGAGTGGAGGCAAGGGCCAGTCCTGGGTGCTGCAACGGATGCGGCCCCATGCGGCCATGACAGTTTAAAAGTTTCTGGTTTAAGTTTGTTAACTTCAAAGATGAAAATACAGTGTTCTGTAGATGCATAGAAGAAATTGCAGTACAATAAGCCTTAAAGTATACAGTTAAGCTGCAAATTATAATTCACATGTAAGTACACTGTACTGTAACCATGTGCATATCACTTTTAATTGGATTTGCTATGTAACATATGAAAATGATAATGTTAACAATGTAAGAAAGGGAAAGATACACATGTGTAATGCCTCGGCTGTCTTTCAAAACTTTCTGAATGAGATTTTCAGATATATATGTTGTTATCCCACTTCATGTTCTATTCCAAGACCCTAGAGGATCAGCATACTCACGTCAAGTCTGTACTCCAAAGTCTCAGCCAAAGCCAAAAATGTGAGTTTAACAAGAAAAAGTACTTCCAGGGTTATGTCATAACGGAAGGACATCTAGTAATGGATCCCAATAAACTCTCTTGTGTTACTCAATTGCCTCTACTTTCGGATCTTAAGAGAATCCAAAGATTGATTGGCTTTGCCAATTATTACAGATGTTTTATCAGGAACTTTTCTCAAATTATTGCTCCTATCATCACCTTGACCAAAATGGGGTCCAACCCAAAAAATTGGGGCAATCTTTGCCTTTAACCACCTCAAGTTTCCTCACCACCTGTTTTAAAAAGTCCTGATCCTGCTCAACCATTTATATTGGAAGTCAACGCTTCTGAGTTGGGTGCTGATGCAGTTCTCTCCCACAGACGACCATCCTCCAACAAGATCCAGCCCTGTTCCTACTTTTCTAAATAATTCACACTTGCTGAGTGTAACTAGGACATGGGCAACAGGGGACTATTAGCTATCAAAATGGCATTTGAAGAATGGCATCATCTAGAAGGGTTCTGAAGTACCCGTTACCTTTTATATAGACCACTAGAACCTTTTCGCAATTTTATAATACTTCCATTGGGCTGATGCACAAATAATCTTTCAAGGTTTTAGGGTTAAGTAATTAATTGCCCCAAAGCGGGAGCAACGGCATCCGACAATAATATGGGGTAATACAGAGCTGTGGGTAATCACCTGTGAGGCTCTCATTAAAGAAATGGCTGACCAACAGTGAAAGTTTCACCTGTCCTTTCATCTGTGCACTCTCCTGGGCTGTGAGCGCATGGGACCAAGGCTTGTTCGACAGGCATGTAGACATCCACGATGCAGTGAACAAGCACCCTCTTGCAGCAAAGGAATTTTAATTATTTTAAAAATCCTGTTATATTAATGGAAAATAATCTACTAAAGCATGTCCTGCAGAAACAGCAGAATGGCAAAAACTAGAGCCCTGCGCGGGACTGTTTTTTTAATCCCACTCCCAGTGATTTTGTATCCAATCCCGCCCGCTCCCACAATCTGTGTGTTCCACTCCCGCCCGCTCCCGCAACATGTGTCCAATCCCGCCTACTCCCGCTACATACTTGGTCAATCACGCCCACCCCTTTACCTGATCTGCAGATTTACCCGGCAGTCCCGCAAGGCTGCCTCCCTCACAGCGTCTCTTCTCTCGTTCCGCCCAGGAACACAGCAGAGTCACGGCAAGGGACGTCACATCACATGAAACCGCTGGGTTCCTGGGCCATAGTGTACAATGTGAAGTGAAGTGTTTGCACAAAATGCTTTGCATGTTCCCAGAAATGCACAGAAGAGAATTATGATGCTGAAAACTGAGTACTACTCCTCAAAAACTCTAACTAGAAAGCGACAGAACTGCTATGCCTGCAGACACAGCTGCTTGC
This sequence comes from Spea bombifrons, assembly GCF_027358695.1. NCBI lineage: Eukaryota > Metazoa > Chordata > Amphibia > Anura > Pelobatidae > Spea > Spea bombifrons. The sequence continues at coordinate 22,909,566 of NC_071092.1, read as the reverse complement.
TCGGGGCAAGTTAAAAATCAGCAGCAATAAATACACTTATTACAAATGGCACAATAATACTTATCTTTCTGAGAGCAGCATTTATGGATGTTTGGGGGCTTTACATATACTCCATTATTATTGGTTCAGTTGAGAATTCTATTTTTTTTTCTTTGCTCCTATGGGGAGTAGTAAAGGAAGTATTGTCAGGTGCATACCTAGTATTTGACACCCAGGGCGGATCCTGTATGTGGCACCCTCCAAACACAAAAAATTAATGTTTTAATATTTATTTCACAAATTTGTATACCAAATGTCAACAGGAAAAAAGGCGGAATCTGAAAAAATAATTGATTATTAAATAAATTAAGTTTACATAAATAACATTTACTGAACAGATATGGTACAGCATAACTCCTATCACTATAAACTGAACCTGATATTGACGGTAGTACAGCATAACTCCCATTACTATATACTGAGCTTGACATTAACATTAAAACAGCCTGCCTGTGCCACCTCTGTCCTCCTAAACAGCCTGCCTGTCCTATTTTTGCCCTTAAACACTTACTCACTTCATTCATTCACCCATTCATAGATCCATTCACTCTCCCGGCTGAGCATCACTGGGGCCGCGAAGACATCTAACCGAGCATGCAGCTTATTAATGGGTGCGCCCATGTGCTGTGTGAGGAAACTCTTTCCCTGCCCTGGGGGAGCAGGAACCTGGGCAGGAAGCAGGAAAAGAGTTTTCCCGCATAGTGTTCAGGGGCCACAGCGGTAAGCTGCAGACCCGTGTTTGTCAGCCATTGCGGCACCCCAGACCAACCGCCCCCCTGCCCCCTTTAGGTACACTACTGAGTATTGTGTCTTGTAATAAAACCATGAGCTATGTGAGGTGTCCCAGTAGGAGCAGTACCGCTTTTGTTTTAACCCTCAAACACACATTTTAAATAAAAAAACAAAAACTGTCTGCGCTTCTTACCCTAATAAAGTTGGCAAAAAATACATAAACCTAATATAAATGAGAGGTTTTGGTTATATGAATTGGCCAACGCATAATTAAGCTCACCCGCCACGTCAAGGCACACTCTCAATAGGGTGAGTACCTACTCTCACCTCCTACATAGTGGACACACAAAGCAGTTTATACTTCTACCAAAACCTTATTAATGTGTTGGGGGAGGTGCAATTAAACCTCCTCCCCATTAACCCCTGGACAGCAAGCTGCAACCAGACGGATGAGGAGCCAACAACCTCAAATACGTGTTTACACATTTTAAATAATTAACAGAGAGCACTATGGGCAAAACAGTCTTCCCACAGACAGGTTAAGACATCCTGAGGCCCAACGGAGGATACCAAATTACAAAGTTCCACAAGGGTTGCTGCATTATTCCCAACATCAAATGAAGCCCAAGCAAACCAGCAAACTTTTGCCAAAAGCCCTCAAAGCCTGCAATACACTCCTCCATCTTCCCAACAACTGAAGCCCAAGCAAACCAGCAAACTTTTGCTAAAAGCCCTCAAAACCTGCAATACATTCCTCCATCTTCCCAACAGCAGAATTATTTGAAATGCCAACCGTGGCACACCAAAACCACACACTTTATTCAGAAGTGCTGCAGCACGGCTGAACGCTACTTAAAAAAATCCAGCGAAGACTTTACTCAGATCACATCTGTCTAACTACCGCCCTATCTCTCTGCTTCCTTTTACCTCTAAGTTGCTTGAATGGATTGTGTACAATCGTCTTACTTCCTTTCCTCTAATTCCCTCCTTGACCCTCTACAGTCTGGTTTCAAGCCCCTTCACTCTGCTGAAACACCTCTAACAAAAGTCTCCAATGACTTGCTATCTGACAAAGCATAAGGTCACTTCTCCATCCTAATACTATTGGATCTCTCTGCTGCTTTTGATACAGTTGATTACCACCTTCTTCTTGACTCACTTGCTTCTAAAGGCATTCGAGATACAGCTCTCTCCTGGACCTCCTCATATCTGTCTGTCCGTTCCTTCTCTGTCAGCTTCTCTGGCAAGACATGATCAGCCCTTCCATTTTCGATTAGTGTCCCCCAAGGTTCAGTCCTTGGCCCTCTGCTGTTCTCTCTTTATACTTCATCTCTTGGCAGACTAATCAACGCATTTGGCCTCCAGTATCATCTATATGCAGATAATACCCAAATCTACCTGTCTTCTCCTGATCTCTCTCCATCTCTCACCCCCCATATTACCAACTGATTGTCTGCTATTTCTCATTGGATGTCACAACGCTACCTGAAACTTAATATTTCTAAAACTGAACTCATTATCTTCCCTCCTTCCATTTCCACTCAACTACCTGAATTATCTATCACCATTACCACACTACCTCTCACCCTTTCTTTGTGCCTTATGTTTGTCACCCCATTCCCTCAAGATTGTAAGCTTGCGGTTTGCCTTAGTCTATCAATTGTTGTCTTGTCATACCCCTTTAAGATATGTATTGTATTAAGCGCTGTGTAAATTGTTGGTGCTATATAAATAAAAGATAATAATAATATATTAATTTATATAAGGGCATGTTTTTCCAACACAACCCTGAAGCACTTGGTGTAAGCTTTCACTTGACCATCGTTACTAGGCCGTAGCCTCAACAAGTTACAATATGGAAAGTCCACCTATGCCGCTTGCTAAACAATAAATAAAAGTAGCAGGCACCCTATGTTTAACCCCTTAGTTCCCCTATAGACGTACCGGGACGTCCAAAAAACGCCCACAAAGAAACCCCTATGGACGTCCCGGTACGTCCAGCCTTTCGTGCAGCGTCAGGGACACATCCCTGCCGCTGCACGGGAGACCAGGCTGTCGTTTGACAGCCTGGACTCCCCCCTGGCAGCAGAAGCCGGCATTGCCGGCTTTCTGCTGCCCGATCTCCCGTAACAGCTTCCGGCATGAAAGCCGGTAAGCTGTTACGGTTGAAAGTGCCCGATCGCGCGATCGCGCAGTTGCAAACGCGCGATCGGGCATTCCCTTCCGGGTTACGTCACTGCTGACGTAACCCGGAAGGTCATCGGAGGACAGGATATCCCCTGCGGGGATAGCCTGCCCTCCGATGAGGCACAGAGACGCTGCGATCTCTATGCAGGTCTGTGGGGACCTGCATAGAGATCACAGTGTGATCGGTGCAGGGGGATCGCGGGGAGGGGAGTGAGAAACCATCTCTCTCACTCCCCCTCCCGTCCTGAAAGAGAAAAGCAGAAAAAAAAAAAAACGTTAGTCCATTTAAAAAATAATATTAAAAAAATCATTAAAATAATAATATAAATAATACAAAAAAAAATTATAATGTGGGCTGTGATGTCATTGTGACATCACTGGCATGTTCAGGAGGTCCCTAGGAGGACCTCTAACCATTACTGTGTAAAAATAATATATAAAAAATAAAAAAAATGTAAAAAAATTAAAATAAAAAAAAATTAAAAAAAAATATATAAAAAAAGATAATAAAAAAATTATTAAAAAACCTTACTTCCCATTGCCCTAGCATAACATCTAGCCAGTATAACCCTCCTGCCCCCGTTCACAACCCCCAAACCCGTTAAGCCATAGGCATAAAAATTATACAAAATTGTACACCTAATAGAACGCTCCCTGGTGCTGGGAAAGTCTGGAAAATCTATATAAATGAGGTATTTCTGAAATCAGGACACCTGAATTAATAAACTTGGAGGGGATTTTCCATCACTTTACCTAATTTTGTGAGGATTCAGAGGGAAAATGTAAAAAAAAATTAGTTTAATTTTCTAATCTTCGCTAGTTTTTACTAAATTTCTCATTCTAAATTTCCAGCTAATCATCCAACTATGGTATTAAACGAAAGCTCTATCTCTCCTTGAAAAAACGATATATAGTTTATATGGGTACACTATTCACAGGAAAAGAGAATCATCGCTAAACCGACATACCCCAAAAATGGCAAAATTGCTCTGGGCTTTGAGGTACCAAAAACCCCTGGGACTGAAGGGGTTAAACATAGTTAAAACAATATACAAAATGCATAATTGTGCTCTTCTTTTGTTGACGTTTCCTTATCTTTTTCAAGAAATATAATTTACACATCAAATAAATACAACAATGAAGTCTTTATCTCTCTATAGCAATGACCTTTCTAAGAGCAATTCATGTCAGAAGACCACGAAAAAGCGAGCGCGGAGTTCCCGCCACGCATCGGGGGCGCGCACTCCACTTCGGCCATTCAGGTCGCGTGCTTGAGGGCTGGTAATATTTAGATGATGGCTTTAGACGGATAGGGGTGGGGTAGAGGGGAGAAGGTGGGGTTACTTCAAGCGCCTGCAGTAGAGGTTTGAGGTGGGTGTGTGAGAGGATGTGTCGCTTCAGCAGAAAAGGAGCCAATAGTATACTGGCATTTAGGATAGGCGGGGTAAGGCCATTGACAGCAGTGATGGGCGGAGCCAAAGCCGGGGTGACAGCAGCCGGGAAAGGAGGAGCTGTCTGCTTGTTAGTCTTGGCCAGGGTCTCGTTGAATATGGAGCTGTCTGCAGTCGGGGAACGGGTGTTCGCTGCTGAGTCTATCATTAAACGGCGTATCAGGAAGGTGAGAAATCGGTATCTAGCGCTTTGGAGGACTCCAGCCGCGCTGGCATGATGAAAGGACCTCAGTATCCGTATTTCTTCACCGGTCCTTGTTTACCGAAGAGTTGCGCAGAGAAAGCCAGTGGCGCAGGCCTTTGCTGCAGCGCAATGGCGCGGGATTGCGTTCACTCTTTCGTTGCCACGGCGAGGAACACCTCCTCAGTTGGCATGGCAGTGCAGGCTCATTTGTTAATGAAATCCGTGAGCCAAGGCCCTTCAATGTATCTTGCGCCTTATACCCCAGGCACTCCAGCTATTGCATTGCTTGTATCTAGGGACGTGTAACCGTCATACCTGACATTAAGATTTAACTCACCTAAAGACCACCCCCCTTTTCTGCGCGAGCTACTGTTATTCCTTTAAACACCTTAATATTAAGGCTACGTAGTGATCAACCATATTCAGTGAAAGATGGAGGTGCAGCGCCATGCTGAGCAGTCATATGCCTTTTTAAAGGGTTAAAATCAAAACGATGGCATCAACAGATTCCCTGTACCCATGTTTAATACATAAACAATTTCGTGCTTGTTTCCCCATCACCACTGTATACAGCTGCCTGCTGACACCTTCACACTTGAAGTATCCCGCTGTTACATCACTGGGGATTTACTCACATCCATTCCTATTGCAGTAATTGGCTAATTTCGTCCCATTCCATCAGTGTGCATTCTGTATGCATGTATATATATATGTATATATATATATGTGTGTGTGTGTGTGTGTGTGTGTGTGTGTATGATATATATACCCACAGTCTTGTGTTTTCAACTTGACAACCACACACTTCCTGTGCAGCTGTGCTGTTTTCATGATGTTATAGTAGTGTTGACTCTAAATGCACTGGCGGATTGCCATTCTCAACTTGTAAGGTTGTTGTATCCTAAAATATTACATGGATGTTTTGCTACTTTGAAGCTTTTGATAGCATTAATACTTTGTTGCGGATTTGAATATTACGTGATTAGTTAATGTATAACAATCATTCAAATAAAGGGACTACCCAGGCTGTATTTCTTAGAAATACACAATCTGTGACTTATTTGTGGCAACTTCCTACTGTGTGGTGTGAAATCTTGTCTGTTCACCCTTGGTGTATGATGTATAATTCAACCAGCTGAGTCCTTCTTCCTGGAGAAGCCTGACAGTATTGACCCTCTATAATGAATATGGAGTGTAAACCCCAAATAAGCAACCTTGTGTTGTGCAAGTTGTTTTTCTCAAAGCAGGCTGATTGCTCTTGGGTTACAATTCAGTTTTTTTATACTTTCCATAAAGGTTTTGCATTATGAAAGTAACGGGTATGTATTATGAAAATTGCTTTAAACTTTTAGCTTAAATTCTTATGAAAAAATGTTTGCTTAGCACCATGAACCCAACAGATACAATCTATCTATGGAAAGCTCTCCACATTTACTTTATCATAGTTCTAATGCAGTCTGTTTTAGAAAGCGGTGGACTTATCCACCGGCCACCTTTGTGCTGCCGTCTATACTTCTGAGTGCCAGGATATGATGTCCTATCCCGGTTATCCACCATTTAAGGACACACAGAACAGGGAGGAAGAAAACTCAGGAGGACCATGCAGTGCAGCTGTTCATAGTGTTAATGGGCCAGCTGCAGAGATCAGTGGTCTTTCTTTTAACTGGCCCACTGAGTGAATCAGGATCCTGTTACGAAACCAAATGACTGCCGGCTGTGGCCAGAAAACATCACCGGTCACAGAGAATTTTATTAAAGGAAATTCAAACAACTAAGTATGTTGACGTAGTTTGAAAATTATTGCTGTGCTAAACTAACTTCTCATATTACGATAGCTATATATATATATATATATATATATATATATATACATATACATATACATATATATATATATATATATATATATATATACATATATATATATATATATATATATATATATATATATATATATACATATACATATACATATACATATATACACATACACACAGACTTTTATGTCCAAACTGCAGATCCTCTGCCCTGGGAGAGAGAAAAAAAAATCTAAGCTAAATCTTGGCAGAATGTGTGTCTGTCTAATACATGTGTAATACATACTGACAGCTTCCTCCCCTGTAGAACTTAGGTGAAGCACAGTCTCATATAGTCAAAGAATGCTTAACCATAAACAAACCCTAAAGAGTACATGTCAAAAAGAGGTGTTCTGCACAAGATCATAATCTCTACTTGATCATGGGTGATAGTGTCTTCCTGTTTTCTACAAATCATAGGAGTAGAGCCGAGTGTTATTGATAGCTTGTTAATTGTGTGCGCATGTGTTTTATTTTTTATTATAACTAACTAACTGCTTCAGTTTTTCATACTGTTTACTATTTGGACTTACTTATTTTTAACTTACTCTGTAAACTCTTTACCAGATGTGGTGGTCTATGGAACTTCATGCTGCATCCAGAAGATGTGCGCAAATGTTTTTTGGCTACATCTTAAAACGTCTTAAATGACTAGCATGATTTAATATTTCCGTGTCGGTCAGTTTCAGGCTTAACATGGCTTCATATTCTATTTCTTTGTATTAGTAATGGTGTTTAACAAATTATATACTTAGTTTGAAAGATGCTTAATAAACAATGCTATAAAAAAAAAGTGTTTTTTGGCTTCATAATATGTAATTTTGAAATATATTCCCTACTGTGGTCTCTGATGACCAGGCCTGGAAAAATATCACACTGAGTTTGAGGAGATACTCAATTCCTCAGTCGTGTATTTTACTTTGTAGTTCGTTATACATTACTGAACATATTTTTTACACACTTAAAGTCTAAATCTACTACACCGATAAAAAAGGGAAAGCTTAATTATCATGATGATGGAGAGTGCCAGTGTGGTCCACAGCAGCACATGCTTAAAGTATCTTTAAAAATGAATGAGCAACTTCTTGACTCATACGTATCTGTTTTATTTATAATATAATTTTTAGCGCTCATACAATCTGTAGAAAAAAAAAAAACATAAAACAAGCTAGGCACTAACCAAACACCCCAATACAATATTTAAACGAAAGTACTGTATTTGCTCAATTATAAGACAAGTTTTTTTTCCCCCAGAGCAAATGCTCTGAAAAACATCCCTCGTCTTATATTCAAGGTCGTCTTCTAATCAGACCTCAAATAGAGGTCTGACTACAAGACTAAGATCCAGATCCGCAGCGCTGCAGGGAACCTGGATCCTCCTCTTCGGCAGCCTCTGCTGCTGCCGGCACTTCCTCTGGGGGCTTCTATGACTAGGTGCCAACATCACGTGACCTTCCAATGCGCCACCATAGAAGTGCCGGCAGCAGCGGAGGGTGTCTGTGCGCATCCCGCAGCCGGCTAAAAGGCATATCAGGGAGGCAGAGTGGCATATAAGGCATATCTGGGGGGCAGAGTGCAATATAGGCGGTATAAGGCATTTCTGGGGAGCAGAATGGCATATAAGGTGGTATAAGGCATATCTGGGGGGCAGATGTGCATAACTGGGGCAAAGTGGCAAATAAAAACAGTCTTTTCAATTATAGTTTTTATTAAATATGAAAAATAGTTTACATGTGAATTAATATTTACTAGTAAAACTTTTTTTCCTTTAGGGTAGTCTTATATTGAGTTTTTTTCTTTTTTTCCCCTAAATTAATATTCAAATTTTGGGGGGTTGTCTTATAATCAGGGTCAAATACGGGCAATTATAATTGGGCAAATACGGTATTGGATTCGGCATGCCACAAAGGCAATAGATATATTTTGAAATATACATAAAGAAAGTACATACTAAATCTGCCTTTGTCAAAGGTTGAAACAGCTTATTTCTTTGTTTTAGGTGTGTGTGTGTGTGTGACAATCAAACTTATCCCTTGAAACTGGCCCAGTTGTACTATGGAGGCCAATGCAGACTTCTATAGTATAGTGTCAATAGGATTTAACATAACATGACCCCTCTCAAATAAGGGTGCAGACTATCCTAATTAATGCAGCAGTTCGTTTTGGCAGATTCACTTGTGTAGATGTTACAGGTTCTTGAAAACCTGTAGTTAAGAGGACCCTGACCCTGTCATATAAACAAATGGCAAGCACTTTGGCTAAAATAAGAACTTGATCAAATAAGTAAGTCTTAGACCAGAAAACTAGGGATGGATGCAATCAATACCTGTACATTGTATTTACTTCTTTGCTCTATATTATTGCAACTCCAATTTATTTAACTCACTGTTGGAGAACCTCTGTGCTAGGAGCACATGCAAGCCAGATATTCCTTTTGAGTGGAAACTTAACAAAATTTCCTATAAACAAGGGTAGGTCTGAGTACCTAAATATTAGTAGAATCACTGGAAAATTGCAGAAAATATATTGCTGCAAAATGAAATAAGCCTACTTCCACAAGGCACCTCCACACTTGCCCCCCAAGAGTAGACCAGTAGATATGCCCAGTGCACAAGTGCATCTTTTCACAGGTCACATGTAACAGACTGCAAAGCAAAAACACTTCTATTCCATCATCTAGCTTACATTTCAACTTCTTATGCCACCACCTTCATCCCATCCCAGATTTGCAAGGTCTTAAGAAGCCTCACTCAGGCATCTGAATTTACCCATTTAAAGCTCCCTTTGTGGTTGTCTGTGTAACTTTATTTTTTGATAAACACACCGGCAACGCATAGTTTTGGGGGATGAAGTTTGCAACTATATTGGCTCATGGACCAATGAGGAAATTCAAAGTTAGGTAGCGACTCAAATCAAAATGAGATCAGGGATATCAGCTGCCTGAGCCATCAACCCTGCTGATGACCTCTCTGTTCTGATTTCATATACTGTTATCAGGTCAGTAGGACTCCATGATCCCTATGTTAACAGTAGGTAAGGAAATAAGAGGGATTTGAAACGATTTCTTCAAAAAGATGAACAATGCCCTGCCTTCCTGATTGCAATGTGTTCGATCAGCTAAGTAAAGTGTTCAGGGATTCCAGAAGGGTCTGGATAGACCCAGTGGTGTAAGAGAAAATGTCTACAGCCCCCTTCGAGATTTACAGTCGTGGGTCCCCATGCTCCTCCTACGCATTTATACAGTACTTACACACTAACATATTTATATACACACTAATGCGCGCATCTTGACCATTTTTTTCCCCTTTTTTTTATTTATTTATTTTATTTTGAGTATATTGTCTCTTTAATTGTATGCCAAGCAAATTCTTGTCTCGGATTAAAAATGAAGCGGTGTTAACATTTTCTTCCCCATTTTTTCAGGGCCGCATTGAATACCTGGTGAAATGGAAAGGGTGGGCCATAAAGTAAGTATTTCTAAACAATCATTCTGTTTACTACCTGCATCTATTTAGCCATCTTACTTACTTGAGGATATTTAAAGCTATTACTGTTCATTTTTCTGAAATACGCCTTGCTGGGTTGTAGGGCACAGTAATGTTTTTAATAATATGTATACTGTAAGTTTATTGCACTTCTGCTGCACAGTACCACTTATACTGATTCTCAGAAGTATTTCCAACCCATGCAGAGGTCTGCTAAATTATATAATGATCCTAATGTCACGCAGTTTATTGTTATTGCAGTGATGCCCAAAGAAAGTATTTGGTGATTTATTTATTTATTTATTTATTTATTTATTTTTTCCTTGTGAACCTATCTTTAATCCTAAAGTGTAATCTTTTTACGGTATTTTTTAATGGTTTGCATTTGTGTGTGTTTTTTTGTGTCTCAACCTTGAGGTGTTACATGAAGTTCCATGCCATCCAAGAATACTTGGGTTTAACCTCTCTACTGACTAGACTAAAGATCAACTATCGCAGAAAATCAAAACATCATGACATAGGTCATAATATCGTAAAAATATTCAGAACTTCTACCAATTACAACTTGTTTACAACGTGTCTTTGCCCATTATAGCACATTTATATTGTGCAACTTGTCATGTGGCTTTTCACAGTTATGATTTTTTTTATTTATTTATTTTGCAGGTATAGCACTTGGGAACCGGAGGAGAACATTTTGGATTCCCGTCTCATTGTGGCATTTGAGCAAAAGTGAGAATTTATAACCTTCTTTCACATCTTGAATTTTTATGTGTTCAGACTTCCCTCATTTTTCTGCCCCTTTTATAACATATCATTTGTGGGAAATTTTGACCTATTATCATAACTTGAAATATTGATAGACCTTTTTGTAGATCCCTTTGCACCTTATCATGTTTCAGCTCTGGAGATATTTCATGTAACGTGTCTGATTCAAGAATGCCTTTGTTTCTACTTTCCCTACATGTACTATGGCAAACCTTGTTCCCTTTGTTGTGTCTTCTCTAACTTCACAGGGAAAGAGAGCAGGAAATTTATGGACCGAAAAAACGGGGACCTAAACCAAAAACCTTCCTTTTAAAGGTAATTAAAAATGTGTCTTAGGAAATGGTTGTTAATCGTTCAGTGAGCAAACAGTTCACGGAGTAGTTGGCGAATGTTTTGTATGTGCCACAGAATGAACATGTTTATTTTGATGCATGTAATTTTGGCCTTTAGTTAGATGTTTGCAACTAATGGTTGGTTTCAGAAGTCTTACTTTATAAAATGATATGCTATTGACAACATTCCTTTGTGATCCCACCACAGCTCTTCTTCCAGTCCAAAAACAAGACTCTCTAAATTACCAATTCAGTCAACCATACACCAGGTAGACATTGTCCCATAGTCCTGTGGTTTTTGCCCCATTTTTTTTCTTCACCTTTTGTGCTGTGGCCCCCGACCAGTAAGAGGGTAAATGGTAGAGAGGCCTTCTTGTAATGTCTTCCGGATTAATTTTCTCCTGTCTTGCCTGCATCCTACTGGCTGCCATTCGGTTTTAAATCCAAGTTACAGATTACCCTGCTATAAATATAAATGATGCCTTACTTATCCACCTCAAAGCCTGAGACTTTCTCCTTTAAAGTCACTTGTTCTAGGAAAGGAAGGAAGGTCACTGAGAATCCCTATTTTTGGTGGAAGAGTTTTGGAAACTAATGTATTCAAATCCCCTGGAGATGCTGGAGGAGGCAGGGCAAAAACATTAGACGGTCTAAAATGTTTCCAGTTTTCTTCAGGAAATTTCACAAAATGTATGCAGTGGCAGAGAAAGCTACAGAAGCTGTCGTTCATCTTGAGGATGCTTCCCAGTTTTTTAGCCAAAGACCTGGAGATGAGGATATTGCCACATATAAGATAGCCAGCCTACGCTGGTGTGGTTTTCATGGCCCTCTGGCTGAGATTTTGGGCAACAGTCTGCAATGGTGCATCTATAGAAAGTTGCTGTTTACCTTAACAAGTTGCTCCTTGAGGCTCATTTTCCTTCCACTCTGCAGCTCCATATCACCTAGATGCAACCCTGCATTGACTTGGATGGATGGTGAATCTACAGAAGTCTTGCTGCCATGTCAGAGACTAATCCAAGGGAATTTTAGATACATTGCAAAATAACCACTTTCTGCTGATGGAGTAGACCAGCAACCTGTGAAAGTTGGTGGAAACTCCTGGTGAGGAAGCTATTTTGCACCATAAGACAGGTGATATTGCTTTTGGGTTGTTTTCACAGCACCTGGATCATCTTGAGTTTTTCTGAGCTCATCTAGAGTAGTGGAAAGGGCTTCTGGCAAAATAGGGTTGGTCTTGCTCTGAGAGGAAAGGAACTTGCTTTATTGGCCCTTTATGCTTCTCCCCAAAAGCCTCTCCTGGTAAGCTCCATGTAAAACTTTCATTTCCAAGTCCTACATGGAGCATGGAGTTTGTGCTGTGGCCTTTGAAACAGACAAAGCTACATATCAACTACTGGTTTTTCTTATCCATTTGGAAGGTCCAGAGGGGCAAACCCCATTATCTGTAAGTGAAAGAGGTCTTAATTTAGACCAAAAACGCAATTCTTGGTCAGAAGCAATCCTATTGCAACTGATTGTATTTTGTCAAATCCTAATCAAATCTGTGGGTGAATTTTCCATATCAATATCCAGGGAAATGGAGGTGTGCCAGGTCATTACAGGGCACCTAGGCTGTGTTTTGTAGAGCTGATGGCTTCAGCAGACAACATAAAGGTTGAGCAATTTTTCTTCATTTTCATTTTCCCAGGAGGAGACAATCTTGCTCTAAACTCACTTTCTCAAGAATGGAACTCAAAACCTGCATGTATCTTCTCTGCCTTTCCTCTGCGCAGTTGATTTCAGATCAGGATGGTCAGAACAAATGCTATTATGAGTGCTTTAGACTAAGATGTTTTTGGTATGCAGACCTAGTCCAGATGTTACTAGTGCCATCCTCTACATTCCTGGAACATCCAGAACTTCTTTCTCGGAGACCTGTTTTGCATATGTGTCCAGCTCTATTAAATGGGGCAGCCTAGAGGGTCAGGTGTGTTTCCAGATAAACCAAGATCTGCTGTGTGGTCAATACTATGCTGAAAAGCAGGACACCGATGTCCTAGAACATCTCTTCTGTATGTGGTTCTTCTCAGTCTTTTATGTTTCAGGCTGTCACGGGGTCAGGGAGAGAGGAAGGATCCTACTATGCAGATAAGCACTGTAGAGAAGTCCAGTATACAGTCCGTAATCAAAAGGGCAAAGGCAGGCAGCGAGGTCAAACGTTTCCGAGGTCGAGGCAGGCAGAATAGGAGCAAAACGGGTAAACAGATCCGAGGTCGTAGGCAGGTAGCGAGAATCGTAGTCAAAAAACAGGCAAAGGTCGGTACACAAGGAATTCAAGATAATATAACGCAATCAGCACACCCAAAAAGTATTACACTTTGAACGGGTGAAGACAGGAGAGAAAAGTGGCGTTTAAATAGGAGAGTAATTGCAAACAGCTGTGTAGCGCACGCTACGTACGTTGCGTACGTCGCGTACGCTGCACAGGCTGAGTACGCTGCATAGATTGCGCACGCTGCGTAGATTGCGTACGCTGCGTAGATTGCGTACGCCGCGTACGCAGTGTACGCAGCGGTACGCCCGATGCGGACCTGCGCCGCGTCATACCCGCGTCCCCTTCGGTACGCGAGGGAGACGCACTGACGCGCCCACGGCGAGCAGACGCGGTCCCAGCAGAGGTAGAAGATGCGGGACCGCGACACCGCCGTGTGCGCACGGCGGGAACCGCAGCGACGGAGGAGTCGGGACCAGGCGAGGCAGCCCTGGCGTCAGAGGTAGGTACAGCGGCGCGCGTGACAGTACCCCCCCCTCCAGGAGCGCGTCCCGAGCGAGACGGAGCCGGACGAAGAGGGTGGAGCGCATGAAACCGAGCGACGCGAAGGGGAGCATGAACGAAGCGAGCGGGCACCCACGTCCGTTCCTCAGGACCGTACCCCTTCCAAGCCACGAGATACTGAAGGCCGTTACGAACCCTACGTGAATCAAGGATTCTGTCGACGACGTATTCCTCATGACCATGGACGGCAAGCGGGGCTGGAGGCTTGAAAGGAACGGTAAACTGATTGGATACATAGGGTTTCAGCAGGGAGACATGGAAGGACCGCGGAATCCGCATGGTAGGTGGCAAGGCAAGGGACACCGTCACGTCGTTGAGCTTGGCACGAACGCGGAAAGGCCCAATAAAACGAGGCCCCAGGGTCCGGGAAGGTTGCCGCAAACGGATGTTTCGCGTAGATAACCAGACACGGTCGCCCACTTGATAGTCCGGAGGTGGAGTCCTCTTGGCATCAGCAAAGCGTTTATAGCGAAGTTGGGCTTTCAGGAGAACCTCCCGGAGTTTCTTCCAGTGAGCGTCCATGTCAGATACACGCTTGTCTACCGCGGGTACCATGGACGAGGAACGAGAAGACGGAGGAGGCAGTATGACAGGGTGATAGCCCAGGGCAGCAAAAAATGGGGTACATCCAATGGACTCATGCAGAGAGCCATTATAGGTCATCTCTGCGAGCGGCAGGAGAGACGACCAATTGTCCTGGCTATCGTTGCTGAACATTCGCAAGTATTGTTTGAGTGTTTGGTTAGTCTTTTCGGTTTGTCCATTGGTCTGCGGATGATAAGCAGTCGATAAGTGGAGTTGTATTCCGAGTCTCTGGCAGAGGTGTCTCCAATAGCGGGATATGAATTGTGTACCGCGATCGGACACCATGTGGAGCGGAAGACCGTGAAGACGGACGATGTGATTGATAAAAACATCGGCAAGTTGTGAAGAGGATGGCAGGCGTGGTAAGGCGACGAAATGAGCTTGCTTGGAAAAACGGTCGACGACCACCAAGACAGTCGTGTTACCCTGTGATTTGGGGAGATCCACGATAAAGTCCATCGACACGTGTGTCCAGGGAGCCGTGGGAACGGGAAGAGGATGCAGGAGACCTTGAGGTCGACTCCGAGAGGTCTTCTGGCATGCACAGGTGTGACAGGCGGCCAGATATGTTCGGACGTCTCTGGTGAGTGATGGCCACCAGAATGACCTGCGGATGCGGTATTCTGTCTTCCGGAACCCAGAATGACCAGCGAGGAAGGATTTATGTCCCCAGTGAAGAACATCCGTACGAAGACCGGGAGGAACGTAGAGGCGTCCCGGAGGAGGACGTTCAGAAGGCGGGATGGCCCTTTGGGACATACGGATCCTGCTCATCGTGCGTATGGACAGACTGGCAACAAGACGTGTGGATGGAATGATGGGTTCGTTGATGTGCTGATCCCTGTGGTTATCGTGTTGTCTAGAGAGGGCATCAGCTTTGATGTTTTTGGAGCCTGGTCTGTAGGTGATATAGTAATTGAACCGGTTGAAAAATAGCGACCACCGTGCTTGTCGAGGGCTTAATCTCTTGGCGTTCTCGATATACAGCAGGTTCTTGTGGTCTGTTAGGATGATCACGGGTTGTTCTGTACCCTCTAGAAGATGGCGCCACTCCTCAAGTGCCATTTTGATGGCTAGGAGTTCACGGTTACCGACGTCGTAATTCCGTTCGGCTGCGGAGAAACCCTTAGAAAAGAAGGCACATGGATGATATTTTGTGGTTTGATCATGGCGTTGTGATAGGACAGCCCCTGCTCCGGTTTCGGATGCATCTACTTCCAGGAGAAACTGTTTGGTAGGATCCGGCCGACGTAACAGGGGAGCTGAGACAAAAGCTTGTTTTAGCCGTTCGAACGCCTGTCGGGCGTGTGTGGACCACTGAGACGGATCGGCTCCTTTTTTCGTCAAGGCGGTAATAGGGGCTGCTATGGTAGCGTAGTTTCTGATGAATCGCCTGTAATAATTAGCAAAGCCCAGGAACCTTTGGACGGCTTTGAGTGTTCTAGGGAGGGGCCAGGCTGTGATGGCCTCGAGTTTGGCAGGATCCATGTGAAGTCCTTCGGAGGAGACGATATAGCCAAGGAAGGGTAGACGTGTCTTCTCGAATAAGCATTTTTCAGCCTTGGCATACAACCCGTTCTCCCTTAGCCTTTGTAGAACAGCTCGTAGGTGGTGTCGATGTTTTTCGAGTGTTGGAGAATAAACGAGAATATCGTCCAAATACACGATGACATGAGATAAGAGCATGTCCCTGAAGACGTCATTTATGAAGGACTGAAATACTGCAGGAGCGTTGCATAACCCGAAGGGCATGACTTTATATTCATAGTGCCCGAAGCGGGTGTTGAAGGCCGTTTTCCATTCATGCCCGGACTTGATACGGATCAGATTGTAAGCACCCCTGAGGTCTAGCTTTGTGAAGTATTTGGCTCCTTTCAGGAGGTCGTAAATCTCTGTGATGAGAGGAAGGGGGTACCGGTTTTTTATGGTGATACGGTTTAACCCCCTATAATCGATGCATGGCCGTAGGGAACCCTCTTTCTTGGCCACGAAGAAAAATCCAGCTCCAGCAGGAGAAGAGGATGGGCGGATGAAGCCTTTCTCCAGGCTTTCTTGGATATAACGTTCCAGAGCTTTGTTCTCCGGTTCGGAGAGGGGATAAGTACGTCCCCGTGGCGGATCGGTTCCAGGCAACAGATCGATAGCACAATCGTAGGAACGGTGTGGTGGTAGCCTCTCCGCATCTTTTTTGGAGAATACATCCAGATAATCCCAGTAGTGTCTAGGTACTATGGTTTTGGGATCTGTGGGTGTGATCTCGAGGACGAGATTGAGTCGTCGACAAGGCATGACACAAGACTCTTGACAGTAATTGCTCCACGCTAGTATGTCTCCTTTTACCCAATCGATGTGTGGGTTGTGCTGTCGCAGCCAGGGATGTCCCAAGATTAGAGGGGCATGAGGAGACTTGATTATCTCAAACGTGAGCTGTTCCTGGTGGGTTACCCCTACCAGTAGGGTCAGAGGTACGGTTTCCTGTGTCACGAGTCCTGATCCCAGAAGTGAGCCATCAACGGAAGCGACCAGTGAGGGAGCTGTCTTGGTACGAAGCGGTATGTGCTGCTCCTTCGCCCACTGGTGATCCATGAATATGCCCGCAGCCCCGGAATCTATGAATGCGCGGGTGGCTACAACGTGTTCCTCCCAACGGATGGAGACGGGCACCGTCAGGCGTGTAGTGGGAGGAGAAGAAAAAGGACGTGTGCTTAGGTTGCCTTCTCCGGTGCAACCTAAGCGTTGTCTTTTACTGGTTTGCTGGGACAGGAGAACAACAGGTGATCAGCTCGGCCGCAGTATAGACAGAGCCCCTGTGTCCGTCTGTGTTTCTTTTCGGCCTCAGTGAGGTGGCGCACTGTCCCTATTTCCATGGGTTCGTCGACCACGAAGGAGGAAGATGTGGCAGCCGAAGGCCTTGTGTAGCCGGAGGCGAGCGGTACTGGTCTTTTCCCACGGGAGTGTTCGTTCGCCCTTTCTTGGATACGTTTATCCACTCTGAGACAAAGGGCTATGAGATCCTCAAGATCCGCAGGGGTATCATGGAAGACGAGGGCGTCTTTGATCTTCTCATTGAGGCCTCGTCGGAAGGCTGCTTTGAGAGCGCCCTCTTCCCAGTTGGTTTCATGGGCCAGGGTGCGGAATTCCACCGTATACTGAGCCAAGGTTTTGCGGCCTTGTTGGATGTCAAGCAGTGAAGACTCCGCTGTTTCTTTACGACCTGGCGCATCGAAAACAGTCCGTACGGCTTCCATGAAAGCGGGGCAGTCCTCGAGGAGATAGGAATCTTGCTCCACGAGGGGAGAAGCCCACAGTAAGGCATCACCTTTGAGCAGCGAAATGATGAATGAGACCCTCTTGGAGGATGTCTGGAACGCCTGGGGGTGATTTCGGAAGTGGAGCATGCATTGATTAAGGAAGCC
This sequence comes from Spea bombifrons, assembly GCF_027358695.1. Taxonomy (NCBI): domain Eukaryota; kingdom Metazoa; phylum Chordata; class Amphibia; order Anura; family Pelobatidae; genus Spea; species Spea bombifrons. The sequence goes on along the minus strand of NC_071092.1, from coordinate 22,891,713 downwards.
ACGGCATTCCTTCGGATCTCCAGAATATTTGTCTGGCAGAGGGAGCCTGGCAACAGCACCTGTGTCCTCGTGATGAGCGTCTCTGTGATGGGGTGTTCCCACAGTTGGGAGAGACGTCAAAGAACGCAACAAGTCCGTCATGGCATCCACCTTCTGTTCCAGGGACTGTAGCTGGGTGGCTTGCGCCGCCAGACGCTGGTCCTGTAGGTCTTGGCGGGCTTGCAACCGCGCCATATCCGCGGGATCCATGTTATGACCCCGTTCAAAACTGTCACGGGGTCAGGGAGAGAGGAAGGATCCTACTATGCAGATAAGCACTGTAGAGAAGTCCAGTATACAGTCCGTAATCAAAAGGGCAAAGGCAGGCAGCGAGGTCAAACGTTTCCGAGGTCGAGGCAGGCAGAATAGGAGCAAAACGGGTAAACAGATCCGAGGTCGTAGGCAGGTAGCGAGAATCGTAGTCAAAAAACAGGCAAAGGTCGGTACACAAGGAATTCAAGATAATATAACGCAATCAGCACACCCAAAAAGTATTACACTTTGAACGGGTGAAGACAGGAGAGAAAAGTGGCGTTTAAATAGGAGAGTAATTGCAAACAGCTGTGTAGCGCACGCTACGTACGTTGCGTACGTCGCGTACGCTGCACAGGCTGAGTACGCTGCATAGATTGCGCACGCTGCGTAGATTGCGTACGCTGCGTAGATTGCGTACGCCGCGTACGCAGTGTACGCAGCGGTACGCCCGATGCGGACCTGCGCCGCGTCATACCCGCGTCCCCTTCGGTACGCGAGGGAGACGCACTGACGCGCCCACGGCGAGCAGACGCGGTCCCAGCAGAGGTAGAAGATGCGGGACCGCGACACCGCCGTGTGCGCACGGCGGGAACCGCAGCGACGGAGGAGTCGGGACCAGGCGAGGCAGCCCTGGCGTCAGAGGTAGGTACAGCGGCGCGCGTGACACAGGCTATGTGGAAGGGCCTGTGTTGCAGTCAGTGTGTATATATATATATATATATATATATATATATCTCCGCTATGTGAGTTAAGGACTCATTCTGTGGCCACATCCTGGGCAAAACTGGCAAGCCTCCTTCCTATGCAAATCTGTAAGGCTGAAGTATGGAACAATTTGCATATATTTTGTAAAGCACTATAGTTTTTAGTTGCCTTTTGTTTTTGTATGTACTTTTTCTTTTTTGTTTTCTTCTTTTTTTCTTCCCTGCTATAGCACATGGTCCATGCTAACAGGGGAACAGAAACATCTCACCTCTCTCTTTATTTTCCTTCTGTATCCTCCAGCAGAACTGCTTTTGCCCCTCCTTAATACTTATACCTATCATGCAAGCATAATGTACACTTACTATGCAACCTTGTGCACATTTTACAAATAAGGTTTAAAGTATCTAGGTGCAACTTTCAACCAACCTCTTATCAAGAGATATAAAAGTCCCTAGCTAGGACTGAAACATCAAGCTTTTTGTTTACCATTTAATTTATTAATATATGTACTTTTTGTCTTTATTGTATGTGTCTTGTTATTATTAATATTTATGAAGTGGAATTTGGGAAAGGGCCTGTTTTCTGTATTCACCAATCCCCCCCCCCCCCGGTTCTCAAGTGAGAATTTTATTTCCCCATTATTAACTACTTAAAACAGCTTGTAAGTCCAGAAACTTTTTCTGTAGCATATAACTTTGCCTCCTATCCCTTTCACAGGCTCGAGCCCAGGCTGAAGCTTTACGTATAAATGACGTCCATTTCTCTGTTAAACCTGGTTCCAGCGTTTCTCCAAAACTGCACTCTAGCGCAGCAATGCACCGCCTGAAGAAAGACATCCGCCGCTGCCACAGCATGTCTCGTCGCCCTTTGCCCCGGCCAGACCCCAGTGCACCTTCTGGAACAAACTCGGGTCTGCGTCCCCCTGTGTCGCCCTTTTCCGAGACTGTGCGCATCATCAACCGTAAGGCCAAGCCTCGAGAACCTAAAAGAAGCCGTATTATTCTTAACCTTAAAGTGATTGACAAAGGAGCAAAAGCACCTCTTGGGCGCCCCAAAATTCCCTCTCGTAATAGGGTGATTGGAAAGAGCAAGAAATTTAGCGAGAGTATGCTTCGCACCCAGATCCGCCATCTAAAATATGGATCCTTCCCCCTGTACAATAAACCAGTTCTTCGTGGCCCAGATGGTGCCAAAACAGAGGAAGAAGCCACCAATCAGGGGCTAGCTGATGATAGCTCCAGTACATCTGGATGCCCATCTCCTGCACCTTCTGATGACCGTCCCCCCAAGCTGCTGCCTGAAACTCTTAGCCCTGCTGTTCCTGATTGGCGAGAGTCAGAGGCATTGGATCTATCTATCCCGCCAGAGTCATCTGCTAGCAAACGGGGGCAGGGAGAGCCTGATGATTCTGATCCCGAAGAAGAAGCTGGAGATTGGCGTCCAGATATGTCTCCATGCTCCAACGTAGTGGTAACAGATGTCACCAGCAATCTGTTGACGGTCACCATTAAGGAGTTCTGCAATGCCCAAGACTTCGAGAAAGTGGCAGCTGCTGGCAAATAGAGGGCAGGAGGGCATAACTCCATTAATTTAGGAAAATTTTACGTACTGAGATTTTAAAGGTTTATTCACTTAAACATCCAAGGTAGCTCCAGACCCCCCCCCCCCATGTCTGGAAGGTAAAGTCCATATTTAGTTAGTGGTGCTTCAGTGCAAGACTTCTTTCGTCATGATGTTCACTTGAAATTGCTGCAAAAAAAAAAGCACTGCTTAGTAAATATGAACTTCAATTCTGTTTAATAATATTGAGGGCAGGTTAAAATATTTTTTGTAGGCTAAAAAACGTGACCAGAAGGGAAGGAGAAACACAAAAAGAAAAGCTTGGTTCACCTAGTCTGCACTTTGGTGCAGCAGGAGTTCACTTTGCTGTAGGCTATTTTGCCACATCCTGAGTGTTTTAGCAGGATGGACTAAAAAAGCAAACTAATCATGTTCCCTATTTTCCTGAATATAGGGATTATGGTGGTCCTTAATCATAGGCCTCACCTTTTGAATATTGTGTATTACACACACGTGTGTGTGTAATAATACACAATAATAATAATAAATAGACTGAAACTAAACATGTTTGCATTAGAATGTAATTCATTCTAAGTAGCGTTAAAGTACTTTAAATAGTAAAATAACAACAACTTAGTAGACATTTTTAGGTTAGGTAAATGTGCAGATTGAGTGAACGGACTGTTTCTCATTAATGGTCACATCTTATATTATGATTGAGTCCCCTCTTTAGGCAACTAACATATTTCACTTGTGGTGCTTAAAACACCGCTAATTACTATTACACGAATTATGAATAGGGGAAATATGGTAAAACTCTTTTTGCCCAATTTGCCAAGATTTTTTTTTTGGGGGGGGTGGCACATTTGAGATGCTTGAGTGGATATACCTTTTATATGGAGTACACTTATAGATAAGCTAGTGAAAGGTCTCTGATAATGTAATCCCCGCAGTACATATCGGGCCTCTAGTGTTCTAAACATTCATTGGTGCTAACACCTATTTATGTCCTTAGTTTTCAAATAGAGGGTGCTTATAAGGTAACACAGGAAGGGCAAGTGTTTTCTTACCTGATATGATCTGCTCTCCAATGCATCATTTTGCCTCTTCTCTGCAATTAGGTTAGCAGACAGCTGGTGCTAATATTACTATATATTTTTATTTCCAGATATTGAAGGTAGTTGATGCACATCAATGCACTGTCTGGTAAACAGAATGGGGAAGGGTTGGCCTTTTTTGCCATTCTCTTTCCAGTAGGCACACTTGTAACTTTAAAAAAAGATACCTAAGGTATCTTGTTTCTGCCGAGCAGCTAAAATTAAAGTTGTTTTTTTTTTTGTTTTTTTTTTGTTAGGGGAATGAAGTGGAAATCCTATTGTCATCTTGGTGCTATAGTTGGATTGAGTTTTAGCTAGATGTTTTAACAGTGTTGATGATAATTCTACAGGGCACAATCATGGTGGCCTCTCTCGTGTTGGAAACATTTTGTTTCCTGCTTTTATGCTGAATACGATTTTAATTGCCTCTAGATATGAAGGTATAGCAAAATCCCTTATGTTCTGGCTTTTTTGCTTTTATTGCCTTACTAAGATACCACCAGTTTTTGAACCCAACAAACGTATTTATATTTAAAACGTGATTTGGTGGTCTTTTTAATTATTGTAGAGTTCCGATATGTATTTAACTATTAAGGTTTAAATGGGTACTTGAAGTGACATTAAACATTCTTTTTCACACTGAAGAAAACTTTTTAAGCAAACCTTGTTTACCTCACCGCAGATCACTTCCTGCTGCTTTTATTTTTATGACAGTACAGTAGAGAACTCAATTTTTCATATACGTAAGGTTTGCTTGATCGTTTTCATAAGTGTGAAGAATAAAATGTTAAGGAGGGACTCAACTTATTCAGAGAGGACTATATCAGAAAATGACAGCTAGAGAAGATCTGTCACTTTTCAAAAATCATGTGATCGGTATGCTTAATAATCCTGTCTAATGATGCTTTCACAAATTATAATGTATAATCATGTATGTAGTAGAAGCTCCCTGTTCTGGGGTTTTGCATAATTCTGCCCCGTTGTAGTTCCTCCTCTTTGACAGATTTAGGGGATTGGATAATTAAATAACCCGGAGGGGTATATGACCCTGGATACCTCCTCCCCTACTAATGAGGGTAAGGGCTTGATTAATTTAAAAGAAAACCCTAAGGGGGCACAGACCCCAAGTCGTGAATCCTCCTCACCCCCATCCTTTTCTCTGTGAAATGGGGGGTTATATTTTTATTTATTTTTTTTTATTTTTTTTAGAAACTTGTAACGTGGGCTAGAGGGATTCGTAAGTCTGGGGTCCCAACTCCCATTAAAACTCGCAGGCAACTTGCAGATTAGTGAACATGCAAATTGCCTGCTTTCATACATTCACATCTCCTGACTTTTTTGCAAGTTGGCTTGAGTGAATTTGCAAGCACTCAGACCTTAGTAAATAGATCTCTTAGTTATTGGACTTCTGTCTCCACTGAAAGCAGGAGCAAACCATCAAGTGAAATCAATGGAAGTAGCAGCAGCCAATCATATGCATGCTGACTGAAAAGTGATGTTTTGCTAGCATGTGTGTGATCAGCTGCTGCCTGTGCGACTTCAGTGCTACTGCTACTGAGCATGTGCTAGACTTTTTTTTATACAAATGCCTCCTGGTTTCAGGACAGTCTGTTGAACTGCTTGACCATGCATCTTTAACAGCTGTAAGAGTTCAATCCTAAACCCTTCCACTCACAAAGAATGGATGAGTGAGGGTGTCACAAAGCATCAGAACCAAAAACAGGTTTATAACAAAAGTATTATGCCATGTCACTCCTTATTTTTCGTTCGGACTAAACCAAAGATGGTGGAACCTTCTAGAATTTTTTCACATTTGTTATGCCAACTACATAATCTGATGATCAGATTTATCATAATTTTTTGTGATATATATCTCTGTGCTGATTATATGTGGCATGCTTTACCTTCAGACCACTTAATGCCAGGTTTACCTCTTGGCAATAGTTTTGATAGTCCCTTTGTAATTTGTTGCACTTTTTTCCGTCCACACACTCTGATTTTCAGAGTATTTTTTGCACCATTTTCATAATTTTAGAGTAGTCACTAGATCATTCTACTTGGGTTTTTTTGTTGGTATTCTGAATTTGATTTATGTATTCACTATGCAGTAACATGAAATATCTCAGATGAGAATCCCTCCTAAAACCTTTTCATGGCACTCCGAGTCACTTCACTGTACATTATTAAGGTCCAACCAATGCAAACTTCTGCAGCATGAAGGGTTTTACTGGTCTTGTATAGTAAAATCCGCAAGTGTTCTTCGGTCTCCCCATACATTGAATTATACATTACATAGGGCCAGCTTAGTCATTGCTGTGGAAACTTACTAGTTTTGACCTTTCATAATGAATAGTGAATTGATGGATGTGGCCTGTAACTTTTCTGATGACAAACCCTATTAATTATTTATTGAGTGCTAACATAAATTTTTTGGCTCAAGTTAACTGAGGTCTGAAGATGTAAGGGAGTGCTAAGCTGGACCTCCGTACTGTATGGTTAAACAGGTAGTAATTAAATAACTAGCATTTACTATTTCCTGTTGGAATTCATAGAAACAAAATGTACAGGATCTACTGAAATACATTGTTTTCTACTGTCTGATGGGCTACAGGAATGCACTGATGTGTGAGCTTGAGACAAGCCACACAGATCAGAGACTGTCAAAACTTCTCCCATTGCTCCTACAGTGATAATTACTTGTTTAACTCATAGTAGTGGGATCTAGTTACCCTCTACCCTTTATTTTTAAAATGTACTGGCACATCAATTTCAGGCACGCGTAAAACGACAGTCTAATGTCCCAAACTATAGAAGAATGCATATTTAAGAACTATGAGTGCGTTTTTCCAAAACCTTCCTGAACAACATTCCCTGAGCCTGTGCTGGAGCTGACTGGAGGTGAGTACATCACATACATGTTTTCGGCTAAACATATCTCCTGCAAATTCATATAGGAGGATTCTGCAGAATTACCCCATGCGTTTGCAAAAGGGCCAATACAAAAATATAAAGGGACCGCTATCTATCATATGCATTAAAGTGTGTATGATGGCAGGAGCATCCCTTTTTAAGATCTGTTTGGCCAATGCATTCTCTCTTGGGTGCCTGTAGATTTATTTTGATGGATGCATGACTGCACTAACCTCTATTCGTCACTGGTGAAAAGGAGACTCTACGTCAAAACAATGCTAAACATTATATTACACAACAAAGCTTAAAACTGTATGTTTAGTTTTCTTAAGCGGCTTAGCAGAAACGAAAGTGCTAACATAGATTTCAACCTAGCTTCTTTATAGCACAATACTCTTGCCCTACCTAGAAAACCTATTCTACAAAAGCAACTTGAACACCCAATCAGGAAGGTGAGGTCTGTTGCATGATGGCATGATGGTTGACTTAATGTTCCTGGCTCAGTTTCCATATAGTAGCTGTTGTTAAGCCATGCAGACTGATGAAACCTTTTAACGAAAAAAAATAACGTCGTGTTTGATATTGGTACGTATTTCAATATTTAGTCGAAAAATATTTATATGGAAAAAAAATCAATTGTTAAAAAGTGCATTGGGTGTGTGTATCCATTTAATATCTCAGTGGCATTCTGGTTATTAGAGATCACAATACCCAGCCTGCAATAGAAAGAGTGATACATTACCTTTCCTTGGGTATGCTACAAATATATTGTGCAAATCTAGTGAAATTTGTAAAAGCGCATCCTTAGCGGAATTCAACAGAGTGGTTTATGCTGCTGTTCTTGTACTGTGTTGAATTTTGGCGTCCCATAGAAAAGGAAGTAGTGTAACACCAAACAGTAGTTATTTCTTATGCGTGTAATACATTTTGTATTATCAGATGTGGAGGGTGGCAGAAACATTCCCTGCCCACACCAAGCCGATGCTTTATTGCAATGCTAATGGATTCCTATTCATCTAATGACATATTTTCCCAAGATTGTCATTAGTCAGAGGGTCCTGCAGGGTGATTCTGTTGATCACAAGGCTGCATGATGAGGACTTGGAGTGTTTGGGCTAGGGCATATACATAAACTATATTGTTTCCAAACAAACCGACACCATATTTTTAATAACGGTTTGAAACGCTATTATTGAAGAGTTCACCGTTGAATATCGCTCACCAGTGTTAGATAATTGTGACATCATTTACTAAATAAGGTAGTAATTTATAAGCTGCCTTGTTCGGATTTAGAAGAAATATTGTCATTCCTGTACATGCGGGAAAGTTATGTTCAGTTATTAGTTAGTCTTTGTGCATCTCAAAACAATATACTGTATTGAGTTAATGCCACTTTGATCTTGCTGCCCATCATCTGCGTTATGGTACTTTTTTCTTCCAATTTTGTTTTACAACGGTGCAATTTATAATTAAATGGCAAAATGAGCTGTTGCTCAGTGCAATATTTTAGTTGGATGAATTCAACTGTGTTTGGCAGTTTAAAAAACAAAAAATAACTATTTTGCACCAGTGATGTTCGAGGAAATTTCTTTGTCACATTTATCTCTATTACCGTGCCGCTATTCCCTGAAGGCTTTATATGTGGATTAAGTGTTCTGTCTCATCAACTTTTAAACACCGAGCTATTGAGTTTAAATACACAGAGGGAATAATTAGGCTATGTTCTTTTTTAACTGCCATTCTTGCACCTAAAATACAACTAAGCAGTTCTGCATAATGACATAGCTATGAAATGTGGGAATACTGTCTATTAGAATAGATTAATATTTTCTAATTTAAGATCATTGAAACCCCTGTGTCACTTTTTCGCATGCAATGAACTTCCTGTTTTGTCAATTAAAAGTTAAAAAAAAACAAACTACTCCAGACACTAGTATGCACCCAGAAATATGTGGCATAAGAAGCTAATCATATTTTAAATGAAATGATACAGTATTTAAGGTCCTACACAGAACCATAGTGAGAAGACATTGAATGTTTCTATACAATTTTTTTTTTTTTTTTTGCAAAAGAATATATTGCCTTAGAATAAGTACTAAAACAAACGTTGCCATGTCATAGAAGATCAAAATATATATATTTTCTGGGTAACCTTTCACGTGGCAGAAGATGTCATGTAGAAGTGGAACATTGGCACTATGGTCTACAAAGGTTTTTATTGGGAATACAGAACAGTGTGACAATGAAGTGGGAAAATGTCTTGCTGATTCATTTTGCACCTAAAAGGAATCTAATTTATATATTAAATGGACAATAAAAGTGTATAATATGCATGTATTACATTGGCAAAATAATTTGAGTTTGTTTTTATTCTTGTGTAATATAAATCAATAATTCCTCTCTTCTATATAAGGAAATGCGGCACTACAAGATCTTGTTTTGGGCAATAGAGGCAATGCTTTCCTCATGCAGTTGGAAGTTGTGTGCAATTGAAATCGGCATATATTCATATATTTTGGGTTGTTTTCTGTAGTTACCCGTGGTGGTAACTGTATCCAAGTGTGCATTTTATCTTTTTTTTTTTTTTCTTCTTTTTTTTTTATTTTTTTTTTTTTGCGGTTTTCCCAGGCGCTAGATGAACATATCGCGTTACTTGCTTAACAAAAGTCCAATGTAGCTATACCACTGCATACGTAGTAACTTTAAAAAAACATTACCACATTTTTGACAGCACTGTTTTAAACAAACAAAAACTATATATGTTTGTGCATGTAAAAAAAAATTGCACACTATATATGATACATATACCTGACATAACCAGAAATAAACATAAAAACTTGTCCTTTACAAAACTGCATGAACTGACAGTCTAGTTTATATTAATATATTGTGGTGTTTAGATTTTGAGGTTGTCAAAAACAAAAAGTGGTTAATTTTTGCCATTTTTGTAGGAGCAGAGACGGCACTAAAGCTCCCGTTCTATAGCTTTTTAGAATGAGCAGAGCAGATCCAATATCCATCACAGACAGACCAAAAGTTACGAGCGGTGGATATGTAGAGCTAATGCATTTCTCGTGAAACGGGAATGAAGGATACATCCATTAAAAAAATGTATTTTGTAATTAACTATGTTTTTAATATATATAATATTTTATTTTGTTTTCGTGCATGAAACATAGGGGTGAAAATAAGATTTTTTTTTCTATATATTTTCTTTCCAATGCTATGTGCTAAGAAAAACAATATGTAATATTGTGTGTTGGAAATTGGTGCCTAGCTGGCAATAACAGTCTTTGTGGGTGTGATAAGCAGGCCAAGCCTGTCTCTATGTATTTCTTCTTGTTTCTGGATTTTATATATCTGTTATACTGCATATTATATATAAATATATATATTCTATTCATGATCTGCTGCACTCTGTGGTTTATTGGATTTCAGGATAAAGAACATAAAATAAAATATTTACATTCCAAAATTAATGAAATTGCTTTTTATTTACTAGTACATTTATCTTTGTGTTTGTGGATAATTGTTCCTTTCTGTTTCCAGAGTTAATCCAGTGTCACACGTATGTCTCACTTATTGTAATATCCTGTGATACTTCTAGCATAAAGTGTGTTAAACCTGTCAAATTTTACTTATTGGTACATCCTACTAAGTCTTCACCCTTCCCAGTATCACATCTCAAATGTATAAAGGCACAGATACCTTAACACACTTAAACTTGATTGCAATAATGTAAACGGCCATAGGTAGCCCCCTTGTTTTATGCACCCCCCTACTGTTTACTGGATCTCACAGATTCAGCTCAAGGTACTCATTTATGCCATCAACACACCCTTGCTCCTGAAACAGTTTAAGTCTGCTATAGTTTGAAACTCAAAATGTTTGGTGAGTATGGCTATATCACTGTGTTCGAGGGGTAATGTGACAGAAGGCAAGGTGAGTTACTGTGGCTCATGTCAAAAACTGTACCATAGCAATACACCAGCCATATCCTTCTTGGTACATTCAAAATGTTGGGTAGTATAAGACTATCCTTCTCTATAGGCACTTACCTTCCTCCCAAAATACATATAAAAGCAGGCTTTGCATGTAGACCTGGAAAACTGAAGTTACTACAAAGGGAGAGGAGAATACCCTTCCTGAGTCGTTCTTTGCCTAGTAGTGATGATCACCCCAGATGTATCTCATAAAATACCTTACACCAGGGGAGGAATTTAAAAAAGAATCTGATAAAACAATGAAAATGTTAAAACAAACTAACATCTTGATCCAAAGGATATGCTTGTAGAGTTATAAAAAAAATATCAGGAAACATATTCTGTGATAGAATGTTGTAGCCCATGAGCTTTATAGATTGATTGATGACTGAATTGCTGTCTGTCTGCCCTCCTCAGCTTCTGGTTTTGAAGTACTTTCATTTGAGAGACTCTTGTCTGAGGAAGATGATGAAGTTATTGATGTTTTTTTTCTTTCCTGTGGAGGTTATAGGTTAACTGGACTTAGTAGACAGTTTAACAATTGGCACAAACCACAGTTGGGAAGTCTATTTGTTTCATGACTATTTAAGGGATTGGACAGATCAAAAGACTGTCTGGATTAAGGATGTTATTGAGGGAGGAGTTCACAAATGGGTTTTATTTCGGATAAATAATTTAGATATCTGTTACCTGTTGCACCAATCACAGCCAGGCTATTCTGTAAATGAAAGAAAGATACATTAATATTACCAACTCACCCAGCTGACCCATTATCTCTACAGTCAATTGTCTCACTGAATTAGTCTTATTGTAACGCGACTACAATCAGGGCCGGCCTTATGTGTTCAGGCGCCCTGTGCGGACCAGTTCTCTGCCCCCCCCCCTCGACAAAAAAGAAATGGAATAAATCTAGTTTTAATTAGAGGTTATTTATGTGTTATAATATATAACTGGTAACAATATGTACCTTAAATGCATTAAATATAGGGAAAAAACAGCTAACAAAGCAATCTTTGTAACAAAAACATTTCCCATTAAATATTGAAAAAATTGGACCCTAGACAATTATTTCCTTTGCACCCCATCCACGCTCCCTAGCATGCAATCACTCCCTCTGCTCCCACACCCAAAAAAAAAATTTCCACACTGACTGCAGATTAGGGGAAGACTGTGAGAATCATTGCAGTCTTCCCTCCTGACTCTACTGTGACTTTGGAAGGTCCTCTCTCCCGTACTCTTCCCCAGAGTCCTTTTGTCCCCTCATTCACTAAGCCGCATCTCTTTTCCTTTCTCCCGTAGTTCAGGTATAGATCAAATAAACAACACATGTAAACAACACTTGCGTGTGTAGCATTGCAGGTATGATACAACAGATTAACACACACGGCTATAGATCAACTGGAAATCACATTTAAACTCAGCATTAAAGGTATAGATTAAAAAAATGAAATTACAGGCATAGATCACAGGTTGCACACCCCAAAACCAGCCCTGGTGTCCACATAGAAATTGACCAGCACCCAGATTACACACACACACAAATTACAGCCCAGCGTGAGCCATCTTTGTCCCCAAACACCCTGCCTGTGCCATCTTTGTCCCCAAAACACCCTGCCCATGCCATCTTGGTCACCAAAGCTTAAACACCCTGCTTGTGCCATCTTTGCCTTTCCCCAAATCACTTATACATCTATCACACACACAAAACCCTTATACATAATCTGTCATTTACACAATTCCTTCACACAATTATTCATTCTCTCACTCATTCACACAAATCATTTCCACATTCATTAATGCATTCTCACCATTCATCCACACATTAATTGATTAATTCTCTAATTAATTCACACAATTCATCCACACATAAATGTATTCTCTCTCATTCACACAATTTATCCACACGTTAATTTATACTCTTACTCATTCACGCAATTCATCCACGCACTAATTCATCCATTATCTTCCTCATTCACGCAATTCATACAGACATTAATTCATTTATTATCTCACACATTCACAGAATCATCCACATACCAATTCAATCATCCTCACGCATTCACAGAATTCATCCACACATTAATTCATTAATTCTCTTACTCATTCTCACTCTCTCTCTTTCAAGATTCTTTCAACCTCTCTTTCTCACAATTTCCTCCCCCTTCTCACTATCTCCCCCTTCTTACTATCTCCCCCCTTCTAACTCATGAAACATTTGCCTCTATTATAAAGGTGGAATTGGCAGCATCCAGAAAGTAAGCTGACAATTCAAAGAAGTTGAAGAATCTCTTGAGGCAATGTTGATGTCACAGTCGCAAAGGCCACCAGTGGTGTAAGGGCAGTGTATGTGTATGTATGTGTTTGTAAGCTTGTGGGCAGGTGTGTGTGTAAGAGCAGTTATTTGTTAGCTGGTGTGTAAGGGCAGTGTTTGTGTGTGTGTGTATGTAAGGGCAGTGTACATATATGTGTGTGTGTAAGGGCAGTGTATGCGTATATGTGTATGAAAGGGCAGTGTATGCGTATAGGTGTATGTAAGGACAGTGTACGTGTATATGTGTGTGTGTGTAAGGGCAGTATATGTGTGTATGTAAGGGCAGTGTACATGTGTGTGTGTGTAAGGGCAGTGTACATGTAAATGTATATGTGTGTGTGTGTCAGGGCAGTGTACATGTATGTGTGTGTGTAAGGGCAGTGTATATGTATATGTGTATGTAAAGGCAGTCTATGTGTATATTTGTGTTTATGGGCAGGTGTGTGTAAAGGCAGTGTGTAGGGGTCCTGGGAGGGAGGCTAATGTTAGCCTTTTTTAATTAAAAATGTATCTGCTGCTGTGGACTACTCTTCCAATGATACTCAGCCAGCATTATGGTGGACACCTGGCTGGCTGAGAATCATGGAAATTTTAGTTTACAGCTAGCATCTGCAGCTTTACTGTTGCTGCACTTCCCATGACGCTCAGCCAGCATCATGGAAGTAGTATGTCTGGCTGAGCCTCATGGGAATTCAATTCAATGTGTTGGTTATTTTTAATATGCATGACTGTGCTGACAAAAATGATGCGTGTTTTAAGTGGCGATGCAAGCGTGACATTGTAAAGTGCAATTGCTTGTATTGGTGAGTTCCACGAGATTAAAAAAAAAAAAAAAAAAAAAAGTGTAAATTTTTCAGGAAGGCTTAGTCTTTAAGGCAATAATGACGTTCTGCAGGTCCATAACACACACCCTTCCTTTAATTGTAGCAGCATAAAAGTGCACAATGCTAACACCCCCTTATGAAGGTCGAGTCAATTGCTGCAAAGTTTTAGAGGTGAAGGCAAGCTGGTATTATCTGCTTTTCTTTCAATAAACACGTGTGGTTTTCCCTGATTTGAACAGTAATGAGTTGCAGCTACAGTTGTGTTTCTGATAGGAACTTCAGAATTGCATTAGAGGAGTTTTAAAGGTCTTATAATTTACTAATAAATTCAATTACTTTAGCTTCCTCATTAAGCTGTAGGAGATTATGTTTCTCCAAGATCTCTATAATGGCTACAGTGGTTTGATGTGTCTTTGCTTTGTGATCATTGGTATACTATTTATTGAATTTGTACAATTTATTCATTAAAGTTATTGTTTCCTGGATGTTGATTTACTTAATTCTGGCAGCATTTTGAATGTGTGTTATGTATAACATTTTCAAATGAATCATTAAGGACAAAATAAACTCCATGATACTTGGAGAAAAAACATCAAGTAGAGTAGAAGGCGATGCCAGTAGCTCTTCAATGTTTTGTCATTGCCCCTGACCGAAAATAAGGAAGTCTGCTTAAATAATGATAGTGATTGTATCCATGTTGGCACTAACTACCATATGGAGTAGTGGTCTGTTAAAAACTATCAGTATTTGCATGAATAGTGTTAATGTGTGAAATTAAAAACACTTACTCCCTGTTTAAATTCTGCATTTATCTATTTTACTTAGCATGCTCCTTAGAAAGCTCACCTGACCTAAGCTGGACTAAATATATTTACCAAGGTGTATAAAACATTCATGGAGCATGTCATGGAAGATCATCGTGAAGCATATGTAACGTAAAATGATCATCTTTGTGTATGAGAAGTTGAGAACAGAAACTCAGTTTGCTTCTGGTGACAGATCGAATGATAAACTAAAGGCAATTTTCTGGGAAACAAAGTGGGCATCTTTTTTTTCCACATGTGCCGCCTTCAGAGCTGGTTATGGGGATAATTTAAATCTTACATATTGAAAGATCGCCCTTTTTTGAGCTCTTCTGCACCAAAATGTTCCCCCATATTGTTAAAAACTACATGACTAAGCACTTTAACTTCCTGTGAACTGAATTCAGGTATGCATATATACCGGTATTTCAAGTAAGGTGGTAAAGACCTTCGTGAGTAAGTGAGGTAGCCAAATCTTACATTGGACCCTCTCTAAATGGTCCAATGTATAACCCTACTGAATGAATATTAAGCGAAACAGAGCAAAAAACATGAAAGAAAAAAAGACATGCAAGTAAACAGTGATCAGTAGAGTAAGCAACCCTCTAAGTCAACAATTAACTGTTGTCATTGTTGTCTCTACATACAGCTGTCTCTACATACAGCAACTGCTTATAGTTTCCCCACTAGTTAAGTCCTCTTAGTCTCAGGACTTGATAGTAGAAGGGACCCCAGTGACAGCGTGGTGGACAGACAATATTTGGATTTGTGCAATATGCTTGAAGTACGTATATATCCCAGGAGGCAGAAGAGAAGAATGGAAAGACAAAGGGCAACATGACCCTGGAGAGCAGTTAAAAGAAGGAGGAACTAAATTAAGAATTCCAACTTAAATTACAGAACAAAGATTGCTTCAGTTAAAAATAAAAGTAACAGAACAGGTAATCACACCTAGTTTCTGTTAGGGGAAGACGAGGCTCCGCAGTTTGGAATTGCAAAGTAATAACCGATAACCTGACAGTTATATCCAAATTCCAGAAAGTCACATACTATAAGTAATGTTAATGTTTGGCTACAGTTTACTAATACTGGAATACCTGCTACCCTGCATCATATTAATGTTCTAAAAATACCAAGGGGTCTGTCCTCTATATGGGTGTGGTTGCTCTTGTTTTCAACTAACTTGAGTTTTCATAGATTTTAATGGGAACACAACTCAGTATAAGCTTGTTGGTGTTGGTGGACAAATCATGGAAATAAAACAAACATTCAATAAGACTCACAAGGAGAAGACGTAGCCAGTGACCAACACAACTTTTCACTACAAAAAAGGCTTTCCCTTAAATGCATTAGTGAATGCTTTGAAGACCTTCAAGTGTACCTAATATAAAATAAGGGGAATAAAATAGACCCCTTGGTACAATATGTAGCTACATTAACATGTATAGTATAGCTATAGTATATGGAGCTAATACAAATTTCCCGCAATACAAGACCCTCTATGATATTGGATGTCAGAGTTAGTAATAGAGAGGTGTATAAGAATTCTGCTCCCATTGGTTTACAACAAATGCAAATATTACCAAATTATAATATTACAGAGGATAATATTTTGTAATAAATTAAAAAAGGTATGATCATCTTCCATGTTTCCAGTGGGGCCCCTGCGACCCCTTGTTCCTCTCTCCTCATGCTGATTTAAAATAGTTTAGAAAGGACCCTTCTGACCATGACCGCACCACTCCAGATTGGAAGGGCCCTTTTTAAACTATTTTGAACTGGCACGGTGAGACAGGAATGTATCACGGTCACATGACCCAGAGGTGAGCAGCCGGATAGCAAGCTTCAGGAGGTAAGCCGGGGTGGGGGGTTGTTTGTATATATGTTTAAATGTGAGCATGGATGTGTAATTGTGTGTGTGTGAGCATGTATGTGTAAGTGGGGTGAGAGGGGGTGTGTGTTAGAATGAATGTGTTCGTATGTGTTAGTGAGCATGAGTAAGTGTGTGTAATTTGTGTAAGAGTGTTTACATATGTGTGTCAGAGTGTAAGCTGGAAGGGGGAAAGGGCAAAGAAGACACAGGCAAGTTGTTTGGGTTTAATGATGGCACAGACCAGCTGTTAGGGGCCCCTTCACACCAGTTAGGGGCAGTTTTCACACCAGTTCCATGTGGTTTCTAGTTACACAGGGTTTGGATACTAAAACTATTATTTTAAAGTATAGACTAGTTATTGATTTTTTAAAAAATAGTTAAAAGTGAATATGAGGTCATAATCATGTATGTAATGGAACTTTAATAATTAGAAACAAGAATAAGTAAAAGGTTACCTGTTATTTTAAAAATTAAGTAATATTATTACTCCACCATTTTAAACATATAATATAGTAGACAGTCACATATAAAATAATGATCACATTGTCAACATATGGGCCCTAGAAGACATTTGGACTAGGTTGTAGAACACGGAGCAATTGCATGCACAAACGTATACACATATTTGCTTAGTTATGTGTCAATCAGTACTAGTAGTGGGAAGCACACAACTCTACAGTACTACTTTTGGTAGGGAATGAGGAGAGTAGATGGGTCCAAAAGAGTGTCTTTTCCAGAAACGGTACAGCGTAAATATTTCTTACCACCTTTAACTGCATGCTCTCCTCGCCTTTTATATACAATAGTTAAATAAATGGTAATTATTTTACTTGTTTTGTCTATGAATGGTGCATATACCAATTCTCTGACAAAGAAGAAAATACATTAGGTTTACAGTTTTCTTTCATTTGTATTAAAGTTGTGAGAATGTATTTTGGAGGCAGTGGACTGGTTTACATTCTGTATATTTATCTGGCAATAAAATGCTTTCTAAGTGCTTTGTGATTTTTTTGGCAGGCATACAGGCTGTCTGTGCATGAAGAGAAATGATTAGTTTGTAACGTGAAGATATCCCTGGGATAAAGAGTCTGCATTACACATCTTTTTTTCTCAATTAAGATTGTCTGAATCACTTTTACCGGTTTCTTTAATTGATAATGCAGTTTTCTTGCTGTCTTGTAGAGGTAGGTTAAAAAACAATGACCATAATCCTTTTTTTTGCAGAACTTTTGTTTTAGATCTGTAGTAACAATTAGTTCAACAAAAGAAGAGAATGTCCCAAGTGACACTAATCTTGTAAGCGCCCTCAGTTTAAGGTACTGAGGGGTAAAATGTAATGTAATGTGTGCTACCTTTGAGATATAGGCAGTTACAGTATAAACTTCAGATTTTTCAAAGGATTGGGTTGGTAGGATTCTAAAGGAGTTTAGGCTCTGAAGCACTGAGTTATGCCATTACAATAAACACTAACATAGTTTAATGGGTCCAACCACTGCGGATGGTTTTACTTGTCCATGTAGCCAGTATGATTTCTGCTATTTAGCAGAACAAATGAGAGGGTGCAGACAGTATGCCTATGAGTGGTAAGATCATAATATGTCTACTGGTAATTCTATTAAATCACAGATACTTGGTTTGGGGGTCCAACCATTTTGTCTTTGTGTAGCAACACTGCATGTTGGTTAGGGCCTTTCATGGGGTGCCTTGATGTGGCTGATGGGCTTATGTGCTTTGGTCAAAATAAGTACTAATACCTCATATTTGATTGCATATTAGAAGTATGTATTTGTAGGTTTAAGCACTGCTAATTTGTTCTTGTTTGTTTTCTATACAGCTATGTTTTATGTCATTGCTCCTACCTAGCAAAATGAGTGACCCGATTACACCTGAATTGGCCTCAACGGTATATCAATAAAACAGTTAGCAATCCAAGAGCCTGACTAAATGTCATAGACGATCATAAATTCTATAGTACAACTGCACTGCAAATGCTACATTGAGGATAGGTCACAGGTGAGATCAGGGAGGAAAAAAGTAATTTAAAAAAATTAAACAAACTTTATAGGGAGCTCAATGATGTCACCGACCAATAACTGGCATCCAGGGGGGGTCTCAAAAGGATCTCTATCCATTGGGAACAGTGAAAAAAGAAAAACATTTTATTTATAGAAAAACCCAATATCCCTAAGCCCTACTACTATAAATAAAAAATGTATTTAAAAAACTTTACTAGAAATATATAAGATAGGGTGACATATAATGACAAAGCCCGTACATGTACGGACTCAAAATGCATTGTTTTCAATGGGTTTAGGGACCACCCATTGTCCTTAAGGGGTTAAAAATGGTGGAGGTTACTGTAATGAGGGGATGTTGCCGAACATAAATAGGTTCATTGTTCAACAGTGGTACATACAATGAAGAATAAATCCTAAGCGAAATTATGTTTATTTCTATTTTAGATTTTTCTTTACATATTAGCAATGATAATTAATATGTTTTATGTATGATTTTACAAGAAGGCCCTACTTGTTCTGAACAAAACAATGTATAAAGTGTGTGAGTACGTCTTTCTGTTAGGATATTCTGTATTTCTGATACCTGAAACATGGAGCAAATATCCTTTATGCCAGTGATGGAACCTGGTATAGCTTATAATAATAATAACCCCTACCATACAGAAAAAAGGATGCAAGTTAATATAGTGATCAATACAAGAAATATGTTATAGTGTGGTTGTGCAAACTGACTGGCATTCTGTGGATTTTTTTTAAACATTGTAATACATGTTACTTAAAGCTGAATCTGTAGCGCTATTACAATTGGAGAATATGAACATTAGAAACATCAAAATTACATGCACATGGAGTTAAATGAGGAGATCCTGTCTCCTCTCAGCCGAGCTAGAAATAGGTGAAACATTTCAGGATGTAGATCATAAGAATGTGACTACATACATTGTGTTACAGCATGGTCAGTGGGCCCACATTGGAAGCAGGATTACAGAGATCTGTTACAGAGCACACATGTAAACTCACATGGCTATTTTATTTACACCGCCCTTACACACTGCCTTTACACATACCTGTCCATAAACACACATATACATATGCACAGCCCTTATACACGACTGCCCACAAACACACATATACAGTATCTCACAAAAGTAAGTACACCCCTCACAGTGTACAGCCTGTATAACAGTGTAAATTTACTGTCCTCTTAAAATAACTCAACGGACAGCCATTAATATCTAAACCTTGGCAACAAAAGTGAGTACACCCCCTAAGTGGAAATGTCCAAATTGGGCCCAAATAGCCATTTCCCCTCCCCGGTGTCATGTGACTCGTTAGTGTTACAAGGTCTCAGGTGTGAATGGGGAGCAGGTGTATTAAAGTTGGTGTTATCACTCTCACACTCTCTCATACTGGTCACTGGAAGTTCAACATGGCACCTCATGGCAAAGAACTCTCTGAGGATCTGAAAAAAGAATTGTCTTTGGGAAATAGACATATGATTGCTGCAGAGGGTGAAGGTGTGGGGGTCAGCCTGTAAGTGCTCAGACCATATGCAGATCAAATGCAGATCAAATTGGTCTTCTAAAAGATGATGCACAAGAAAGTCTGCAAATGGTTTGCTGAAGACAATCAGACTAAGGACATGATTACGGGAACCATGAGACCAAGATAAACTTATTTGGTTCAGATGGTGTTAACCGTGTGTGGCGGCAACCAGGTGAGTACAAAGACAAGTGTGTCTTACCTACAGTCAAGCATGGCGGTGGTCGGGGCCTGCATGAGTGCTGCCGGCACTGGGGAGCTACCCATGGTTGAGAGAATCATGAATGCCGACATGTACCGTGACATACTGAAGCAGAGTATGATCCCCTCCCTTCGGAGACTGGGCTGCAGGGCAGTATTCCAACATGATAACGACCCCAAACACACATCCAAGACGACCACTGCCTTGCTAAAGAAGCTGAGGGTAAAGGTGATGGACTGGCCAAGCATGTCTCCAGACCTAAACCCTATTGAGCATCTGTGGGGCATCCTCAAACAGAAGGTGGGGAAGCGCAAGGTCTCTAACACCCACCAGCTCTGTGATGTCATCATGGACATCACTGGTGAACTCCATGTCCAAGAAGGTTAAGGCAGTGCTGGAAAATAATGGTGGCCACACAAAATATTGACACTTTGGACCCAATTTGGACATTTCCATTTAGGGGTGTACTCACTTTTGTTGCCAAGGTTTAGACATTAATGGCTGTGTGTTGAGTTATTATGTATACTGTACATATACA
This sequence comes from Spea bombifrons, assembly GCF_027358695.1. NCBI lineage: Eukaryota > Metazoa > Chordata > Amphibia > Anura > Pelobatidae > Spea > Spea bombifrons. The sequence continues at coordinate 22,871,053 of NC_071092.1, read as the reverse complement.
CTGCCCTTACACACGAGTGCCCACACACATTGCCTTTATGCACACGTGCCCATTAACACACACATGCACATACACTGCCCTTGCACACCCTGCCTTCACACACACACCTGCCCATGAATACACATATACACATACACTGCCCTTACACACGCCTACCCACACACACTTCCTTTACACACACAATTGTCCACAAACACAGACATGCACTGCCCTTACACGCATCTGTCCATAAACACACCCACATACACTGCCTTTATACATACCTGCCCATAAAACCATATATACACACATTGACTCCCCTTACACACTGTAACAGAATGACCTGTCATACAAGGCCCCAAGGTAGTCAGAGATGGCTCCAGCCTGGCTGCCAAACAGGCAGGAACTCCATTGTTTAAGTAATCCCATCAATAGGATTGCTGCCTGGGGATTAAAGGTTGGGTTGAATACATGTATCTGTTAATTTATGTTAATGAAGTTCTCTGGATATATGATTCTATGTTTTACATCAATAAACTGTTCATTTCTGCTGTACTCAATTCAAGGTAGTTCTGTCTACTTATTGGGTACACATAGCAGGGCTCTAAGGTGCGCATGCTGGCTGGCGCTGGAAGTGATTCCGTGGAGAACAGGAGGATACATGTGGGTGATCTCTGGGAGTTACTACAGCTCTCTTGGTGAACCCGTTACACACACCTCTGCCCTTACACACACCTGCCCATAAACACGCATATACACATACACTGCCCTTACATACGACTGCCCATATACAATGCCTTTACACACACCTGCCCATAAGCACACATATACACATGCACTGCCCTTACACTCTGCCTTTACACACACTTGCCCGTAAACATGCAAATACACATACACTGCCCTTGCATACGACTGCCCATATACAATGCCTTTACACACAGCTGCCCATAAACACACATATACACACATACATTGCCCTTACACAATGTCTTTACGCATACCTGCCCATAAACAGACATATACACCCATATATGGAAAAACAGAACAAATTCTGGGAACAGCTTTAAAAGTACTCTGTAAAAAGAATGAAAACCTCAAATGGTGCAATAATGTTTAAAAGGTTTAAAACAGTCCCCATTAGTTGTGCCACACTCACAAGATTGTAGTAGGTACTGCACCTTTAAGATAACCTGTATCTTAGGAATCCTGGAGGTTTGCTGGAATTTGTAAAACCACCTCAAAGTTTTAAAAACCGGTCATCTGCTGGAAACGAATGGCAGGAAGGGCATCTTCCAGAAGCTCTTTAGATGCAATAGCCCATTACAAACACTTTATGCTTTAAAAAACTAAGTCCAACGTGTTTCGTCATATACTGACTTCATCAGGGACTAGTTATAGTTCATCAAGAAACATAAGCTAACATCAGGGACTAGTTATAGTTCATCAAGAAACATAAGCTAACGTTAGCTTATGTTTCTTGATGAACTATAACTGGTCCCTGACGTTAGCTTATGTTTCTTGATGAACTATAACTAGTCCCTGACATTAGCTTATGTTTATATTATCTTTCATTCTTGTAGAACACAGGTACAATGTTATTATATATACACATACACTGCCCTTATACACTGCCTTTACACATACCTGCCCATAAACACACATATACGCATACACTGCCCCTACACACATCTGCCCATTAACACACATACACTGCCCTTACACACACCTGCCCATAACGCGCTGCCTTTACACACACCTGCCCATTAACACGTGTATAAACATACACTGCCTTTACACACACCAGCCCATAAACACACATATACACTTACACTGCCCTTACACACCCCTACCTTTACACACACATATGCACCTACACAGAAACACACCAGCTTACAAACACACAAATACCTACACTGCTTGTACACACACCTGCCCATACATACACACACGCTGACAAACACACACATATATATACATGTACACTGCTCTTACACCCCTTTCTCCCCATCTCTTACCTTCCATCTTCCATTCAATTTCTGAAGCACGAGGTCTGTCACTCCAGGCCTCTGCTTTAGTACTCCCTCATCACAACATATCCCGACACTCAGCATCATTTGCCAGCTCGTAGTGATTAGGGAGAACGGAAGCCGAGGTCTGAAGTGACAGACCCCACGCTCCCTCATGTTGGGCCGGTTAGGGGGGATTGTGATCTCCCCAATCAGTACTGCAGCTGCTGATCGGACGGCTGTGCGCCTCCTCGCAGCTGCGCCCGAGGCAAGTGCCTCTCTTGTCTCACCCTTCCTGCAACCCTGCCACCATGCTTATCCAGCCCTTTGGCCATTATCAGGTGGCCACTGGCAGTAAGAATCTGGATTAAAAAATGGAAGTGGAAATTAGTAGAGGGCAATATACTGGAAGGATGATTTATGTAGCTGAAAAGCAATGAATAAATATACGTGTAAAAAAATTCTCATCGTCTACAGATTTATTATAAGATTATAAGGTTCATGAAGTCTCAAGTCCTGAATTATGGTATATGTGAGAATGAACTCTATAAGACATGCTATTCTTATTAATAGAAGCTTGTGGTGCATCTCCATGGAGATGGTGTCATATGAGACTAAGACTTGCATCATGCACATTCAGCCAATCCCTACCATGAGCATAAACAAGTTTCTGACAGTCTGATGACCACCGTGTCCACCATGATGAATCCTACATGCTGCATTTCTTCTTATTACATGAGCATACATCTGCATGTCAAATTATGTGTGTGTTTGTGCGTGTGTATTTCCTCTTTTTCTGTGTGTGTTTAACGGCGGAAATTAGAATTTTCATCCAGCAGATGGCATTATAGCACATTCTGTTACTGACTAAATCATGTACATGTAAACTGTGCTTTTACCATTTTATCTCTTCCTCTCGGTTCCATCTGTCGCTTTTGTACAGTCATGTCTCTGAGTCATTCTGCCTTTTGTGATACTTATGTCACCGTTATTGATGTTCACCTTGCTCATCATTCCTCAGCCAGCTATGAAGACCTAAACTTAAGCATGACATGCTCTTTTCTTTGTTTTATTTCTCCTTTTTAAATTTAGAGTGCGGAGATTTGGTTGTCACATATGTATCTTGTCTCATACATATAGCAAATTATTTTTTAAAAAGAAACACATGGTGACATTTAACCATAGTTTTATGGTTATATACATAATAGTGTCTATACTGTATACACCCAGCATTAACATGATACATAGTTTTTTTCCTTCCATTTCTCTGTCTCACTGTCTCTGTGTACCTCCTCAAAATGCTACTTCCCCGATACCAATATTTCCTCCAGTTTCCTCCTACTTACATAATGAAATCTCTACTCCACCTAGCTATTATAGCGTTCCAATGCATGTATACATCGGAGGAATACTTACCTCAACCACTACTACTGCTGTTGATATGCAAAGTGTATTGAAAATGTAATTTTCATTAAACAGAAGGCATGACTTAGGCAGACCTCTGATCTAGGCTTCCTAGAAACACAGCAGCTACACCATGGAGTTGAAGCTGGTAGTCCAGATCATTACCAGCCACAGAGGCACTACAGCTCTATACAATCCACATCCAATTGAGCATTTAGCCAGGGAAGATGAAAGGCACACAATTATATTGTATTGGACCTTGGCCACTTATAACAGTGGTAACTGTAATGCTAAGAGGCATAATATCCAATCATAGTGCAGCAAGTACTCTGTGACTGGACGTTTGCTATAGCCCGTCTAGTGAGAACAATTTCCACATTTTCAAGGATATGTATGTATATATATATATATATATATATATATACATATATATATATACACACACTCACCACCCTTTTGACTTTAGAACTGCCTTCATTCTTCGTGGCATACTTTCTACAAGGTGCTGGAAACATTCCTCAGAGATTTTGGTCCATATGGACATGATGGCATCGCGCAGCTGCTGCAGATTTGTCGGCTGCACATCTATGATGCAAATCCCCAATCCACCACATCCCAAAGGTGCTCTATTGGATTGAGATCTGTAACTGTGGAGGCCATTGAAGTACAGTGAACTCATTGTCATGTTCAAGAAACCAGTTTGAGATTATGTGAACTTTGTGCATTATCCTGCTGGAAGTAGCCATCAGAAGATGGGTACATTGTGGTGATAAAGGGATGGGCATGGCCAGCAACAACTCAGGTAGGCTGTCGCGTTTAAACGATGCCTATTTAGGCCTAGAGTGTGCCAAGAAAATGTCCCCCACACCATTACACCAGCACCACCAGCCTGGACCGTTGATACAAGCCAGGATGGATCCATGTTTCATGTTGTTTACGCCAAATTCTGACCCTGCCATCTGAATGTTGCAGCTAGAATCGAGACTCATCAGACCAGGCAACCTTGTTCCAGTCTTCGATTGTCCAATTTTTGGTGAGTCTGTGCGAATTGTAGCCTCAGTTTCCTGTTCTTAGCCGACAGGAGTGGCACCCGATGTCTTCTGCTGCTGTAGCCTACCTGCGTCAAGGTCCTACATGTTGTGCATTAAGAGATGGTATTCTCTTAATTCTTTGAGTTACTGTTGCCTTTCTGTCGTCTTGAACCAGTCTGCCCATTGTCAACAACATCAACAAGGCATTTCTGTCCACACAACTGCCGCTCACTGGATAGTTTCTCTTTTTCGGACCATTGTTGTGCATGAAAACCCCAGTTGATCAGCAGTTTCTGAAATACTCAGACCAGCTCGTCTGGCACCATGACATTGGGGGATAGGATACCACAAGAACAGATGGCTCTGAAAACAGTTTATGGTAAAGAAAGGAGATCCAAATGATCGAAAATGCGGGCTTAGGTGGAGAATGAGAGGACAGAGGTAATAGGAATATAGTTTATATATCCACACCCGGACTTGCAATCTCTAAGACCAACCCTTATGGAGGTAGAGTGACCAAAAAAATGCGAACTATTAAAGTCATCCACATATTTATATTGTTTTCCTTAAACCTAGAGCTTTAGATTAACTCCTCTGTAATTTATACAGAAATTAGCCTCACTTGGCGACTACAAGCTTTTGATTCTATATATTAGTTAAGCTAATGTTTTGAGTAATGTTCTTTATTTGCTACCTAGGATAATGTGTTACTATGATTATATTATTGTAATGGAAATATCTCCCATTACTGTTTTACCAATAACAATTAGTAGCAATAAAATTGTGATCTGTTGTTTGCGCCTTTTGTCATTTACATTGCTTCGCCTTTATAAAGAATATTTGTAGAGATCAACATTAATTATTCATATTTATCATACTATTCAAGATATATCAGGTACTCAGGCATTCATTATCTAATGATAATCCATTAGCATAGTAATTAGGCTAACATTTTCCATATACTGTTCCATATATTCTAGATCTTGTTTTAACAACTGGTATCTAAACTGCTGTATTTACATGTATTACTGTTTACATTTACACAATTTTTTTAAAAATATATAATAGTTGTCAAAACCTATGCTTATTGTTAATGTATTTCATATTATTATGCTGGGTCTCCAAAGCTTTCTGAACGATATAATGTCCTTTTTAAAAACATGTTCCCTTAAAGGGTATAGGGTATAGGAATTTTGCCAACATAATCTTAACTGTCTCTTCTTTCTGCTCTGGCTCCTTTAACTAGCATCCTCCTCCGTGCCTCCTGTTATCGATCTTTTTTTCTATCTCTCTCTATCCTTTCAAAATTTCCCCACTCCTCCGCTCTTTGTCCAAAAATGAAACTGTTCCCTCACCCTCCTCCACACCACCTGTTCTCCTTCTCCACATATCACGCTTCCTTTCTCATTTCAGTTGCCAGATTTTCTCCAACGCCCTACCTGTCTGTTTTACCATTTGCTGTCAGAAAGACTTACAAAGTAGTGTAGAATGATATATTCCAATATGTGGCAGTTGGGAGGTTAATCAGACCAAAAAAAGAGTTACAATAGCTTTCAGTAGGTGTTGATTAGTGTGCACAAGATGAATAAATGATGTGGCAGTATGACCACTGGAGTTTTGTTTAAATATATTCCAAGTCTGATCTTAACATTTTTTTGTAAAACATGCGGAACGAATTTCAACAATTATTTCAAATGACGCCCACATTTCCATTTGCTGCAAGATGACTGGTTTAATTTCACATTATTTCCAAAGATGTTTGCTTAAATGTGTTTTATATTTGTTTTGTTTTTACCTTTTTGAAAATCAAGATGCAACTAGGGTCTCTATGTCTATATGAGGAGTCTGATGCAAATTGTTTAGAGGGGCTCACTTGTTATATTATCACAGAGACTTGGTGTATCTGCTCTTTTTCAGTCCTTACGTCTGTAGCCACTTGAGGTTTGTATTGCACTACCTACTAGCCCTCTAGACACACCTGTCATTTCACCAATGCTGTATTGATAATGAATCACTAGAAGGCTACCTATAGGCCCAAACTGTCCATTGAGCACACCGGGCAAGATGTCCAATAGCACCCTCATGCAGCAATAACATAAAAAGGGATCTGAGACCATTCCTCCATACAGAATCTCGATGCACTGTAACATCAAATCTGTGTCTTAAATAAATTCATCACCTAAATCCATGGCTGGTGGTTTCTAATAATCGAATTAAAGTATGACAAGTCTTTAACTAATGTGTTATCACAAAAAAAAACAACACATGATAGAAAATATACAGTATCACTTAAAACTGGATTTACACACACAAGGTTTATATATATATATATATATATATATATATATATATATATATTTGAATCCCAGATTATATGTATATCATAGATGCAGCCATCATAAACTTACTTTAATCAGGATCTCCATGATCATTCTACCAATTAAATTATCGTTCACTGTTAAGTTGCTGATATTGTTGTTTGGTTCAAGTGGTCTATATGAGTTTAGGGTGTAGATAAAGAGGTGGCAACAAATTGATTATGCATGTCAGCCATGCTTCCTTTAGACATCTTTGGTTGGTTCCCTAAGGAAAAATAGTCCCTGAATCTCCAAAACAGTCAAAAGTGGTTGAAAAAAAAAAACAAGCTACAGGGAGTTATTTCTATTAAAATAAATGTCTATATTTTCATCTTGATGATGTTAAAACATTAAGTTCTAAGGTGTTTCTTAAAGAATTATTGGTTATTTAAAATGTTGGAAATTTGCCACAGATGACTAGAAAGATCTGCAACCTATAACTGATGTCTACAGCCATCAACACTATCTTGGTGCAGTTATATCAGAACCCCATCTTCAAACCAAGTGTTAAAGATAATAATTATGCATAACCTAGTTTTAAAAAATACATTACTGAAATGTACATTGTGAGGAATCCATGCCACGCTTGTGGTTCTCCTTCTCAATAGATCAATGGGAGCTCTAAGCAGCTGCCTAATCTTCTTATGTGGTAGCACCACCTCTGTGCGTGACTGATTGATTCTTCTAAACTGCATATAATAAATAAATGGCAATGTTTCAGCGAATAGCCGTTGTCAATGGTGATTAAAGGGAGATCGCCACTAGCAAAGGCTATTCACCGAGACATTGGGCATCTCACCTTTTGCTGTCCGCTACTCTGGCACATCTACTTGATGATTCTTTTTGCCATTTAAGTGATTTGTTTCTGTACCACCACACTATTTTTACTCAATGGCTGTGATATCTGATAAATACCTCCTATATTGCCTACCATTGTTTGTAGCCTGTTGGGCATAGGCTTGGAGTGGTTTGCACTATACATATTATGTTTATTTGTAGATGTGTTTGGGCATTATTATTACGTATATTCTAACTGCTTTATAGAATGCTCCCTCTCACTTTCATATTACCTTTATATTCAAAGCTCCAAAGGTGCTCCAAATAAAACATGAAAGTACAAAAGTGCAATATGTCTATAAAAGTGGTAATAACACTCAGAACACTGTAGGTAGTGGCCACTCCCTCTGATTGGAGCAGAACACTGCTCATTTGATCCACATCAACTGGAGACCCATAATGTTTTACTTCGACCATGTATGTGACTTTGAAGGTTCCATTAATTTATTATATGCACTTTAGATGTATTGAGCACATAACCCATTTGCTTTCTGTTATACATTGTGTTTATGGCTGGTTAAGACACCAGAGGGGTATTGCAGCTATTGTGATTGAGGGCGCAGTGCACACATCCCCATTTTTACAATTAATGATTTTCCTTGCTGTACAAACAGCAGAGGAAATGTTACCTCCAGTTGTTATGTGACCCTATATAAAAAAAACATATGAACTCATGATGGATACAAACCATTCAGCTAATTCGCCTGCACATCTTCCTGTTGTAAGATCCTCACACATTTTCCAATCTTTGTCTTGTATTCAGGATAGTCTTAAGCCTTTCCCATGGATGTTAATTTCCCTCACTGGATTCTTCGACTTCTGCTGGAACACTGTTCCGCTTATCTGCCACACTTTCCAACATTACTGTATATGCAAGTCTCTACCCTCTACTTTTAGATTATGACTTCTCATCTAACAGACAACACTGATGTTTTAAATCTGGCGGCTGCCCGATGAAGTCAGCAGCTGAATATTCGTGGCCTCATGCTTTTTTCTGCTCACACATCAAATGAGATGAATGCTCGCTCCAGCATGCACGCTGCAGCACCCATTCTACCACTGGAGGGTCAGATCGGGTTGAGTATGTGGTGATGTTGGTCAGCAGCCTTGTGGGTACTTGCCCAATGAGCCAGATGACCAGTCCGGGCCTGCTCCCTTCACCAAGCTATACATATCAACATCGTTTATACTTTCCTAAATATGCTTATCGGGCAAACTACTCACAATGTATGATTTTTAGGGTTTATATTTCTTGTGTAAGCAATGTAGTAAAGTATATGTTATAACGTATTACTTGACCTGTTTGATATAATTTACACTGCCCTCTTAACCCATTCTGCCCTTTATGACTCACTATGCTGCCATGAGAACAGTGGGCTTTAAACCCTTCATGATGGCATAGTATGCCATAAAAAATCCTAAGGGGGGAGGGGTTGAGGCATTTCATAAAATATGGTTTGTATTATTTTTATTATTTGGCATATATCGGGAAAAATGAGGGATTTATTTTTCTTTTGCTCAAATTGGTACCATTTTCTCATGGGATGTCTCCTTCAGCATATCAAGAGATTTTGGACAATGTGATGCTTCCAACTTTGTGGGAGCAGTTTGTGGTAGGTCCTTTTTTATCATGTCCATCATGACTGTGCCCCAGCAAGGTCCATAAATACATGGTGGAATGAGTCTGGTGCAGAAGAACTTGAGCCCTGACCTAAACCCCATCGAACACCTTTAGGATGAATTTGAACGGAGATTGTGAGCCATGCCTTCTCATGCCTGTCCTCACAAACGCTCTACTGGATGAATGAGCAAAAATTCCCAAATAAACACTCAAAAATCTTGTGTAAGCTGTTATAGCTGCAAAGGGGGGAACCAATTACATATTAATGTCTATGTATTTAAAATGCAATGTCATAAAAATCCCTGTTGGTGTAATGGTAAGGTGTCCCAATACTTTTGTCCGTATGCTAATACACTGCTTTCATGTTTTCTGTTAAATATTGTTTCTTCTCTTTCTAATATATTTCTTCATAATTGCTTAATAATGTGATAGCTGTATAGATGTTATAGGAATAAGAACACGTGCAATCCTGGATATTTCTAAATGCATGAGTCATTAATAAGATAAATGATATCTGTTTTGGCAAGCAGGGCATACAGGGGTTAAACAAGTGCGTTAATTCACAAGGGAGTTATAATAGGGGGTGGGAGTTATGACGTCTATCACTCCTCTCTCATCCTAAGTCAGAGACCGAGCAACGGCTGTGCGCTACAGAGAGAGGTCTGGTGAGGGAGCGATTTTTCATGTCTGCTTAGGTATTCTCCCTACAGGCAGGAGCAGAAGGCTTCTTCTAATTATTGGAAAGGCTGTCCCTCTACCTGTCTGTGGGTTTGGTTTTTTCTGCTGAGGTGTCCCTACCAAGCTGTCACCCTGAAGTTTCTGGCTGTCTTACTGGTGGCAGGAATGCTTGCATTCCTGGGTGCCATCATTTGCATTATTGCCAGTGTCCACCCGGCAGCCAAAGGACCTGTCCTTGGTGCTGAAAATGAATCTGCAGCCACAGCTCCAAATGAGAAGAGCTTAGGAGCCCTACATGGTGTCAAGAACCTGTATGGATCAAAGGATGCCATCCTGGACCTGTCTGGTGCCAAGGCACAGGGTGTTCCGAGCTTCAGCAGGCTCCTGTGCACTCCCCTGGCCATGGAGTGCCCCTCTGATGTGCAGAGAGATTCCCCCCAGCCTGCGGGAGAAGAGATCCTCTCCATGCAGAACACGGCAGAGCAGCTGAGGCAGACGGTGCTGCAGCAGAAGAAACAAATCGTAACGGATCAAGAGGCCATCAGGGAGTTGACCGGAAAGCTGAGCCGGTGCGAAAACGGACTAGACAAGGGCTTTAAGGAGGGTTCTGATGGATGGGGAACCAAAGAAGGTGCAATGGGAGATTTGCCCCTCGATTCTCCCCAGGCGGTGCAAGAACTGGAGGAGGCCGTCAGAACTCTGAAGGATCGGATTGAGAAAATCGAGGTGAGTTAAATCAAGCACAGATTCATTTCTTTAAAGTAACTCATAGAGACACTCATCGGCATCAACTGATGGTCAGCATAATGTTTAGATAAGCTGAAAATAATTACAACAATATTGATACTTCTTCTCCTTAAGGTAACCGTAAAAAGAAGGCTGTCTAACGATTGGGACAGTAGGACAGGTAGATTGATGGCACTGATGCTATACGAGTAGCAGAAACCCATATATGAATGACAGGTCAAATATAAATACACTAAATAGTGCTGGACTATATGATGATGCCATTATATATAATGATGATAACACTATAGACAGATACAAAACAAAAATAAATGGTAAAAGGGTAAAAAATGGTATAAAAAAGTGGAAGAAAAAAAGTCTGCTTGGGTACCAAATCTCTCACAAACCCTTTAATATAAAGAATTTACAAATGTAATCTATAGATTTATGGGTGATCAATGGCAATTTTTAGAGAGCAATAAGCATACAGGGAAGTGTGTTTAATAAATGGCAATTCTAAAAGGGCAATACAGCCTACATGGAAGTATAAATAAACAATTATCTGTATTTGGGGGGGTTGTAAAACTAAGAAAAAAGCAATACTGATATTATAAGTTGCATGTTAAACATATTCATAAGAAAGATATGTGGAGGTCTGTTCCATCATTGTAGTCATGAAAATGCTACCATAAAAGATGTTAATTATTTTTATAAATATAGTTATATTATATTCAATCTGGTGACAGGAAAACAAAGTAGTTGAAATTATTTGAGGTCTGATTTTAAAGTTTTATCTGGGAAATAGGGAAATGACTACTAGATGGTGGCTGATGCACAGGCACCTATGCTGAACCAATCTTTTCAGTACAAATTTAGAACTCTGCTATGTTATGATATGCCTGAAGAGGCAGGGAAATAAAAAAAAAAAGAAAAACTGGTTATGATACTATAGTTGCAATAGATTGAAAACTTTCCAGATTACTTAGGACTCCTCTAAATCCCCAGAAAGGTGTAATTCAGGGATTTATGTCTGAAATCAGCTCTTCTCTAATCTGATAGACATATATATATATATATATATATATATATATATATATATATATATATATATATATATATATATATAAAACAAAATCTAAGGTAAAATTGTCATTTCTTCTGTACAATACTTGCTATGCACTATAAATCTATTTTATATTCAGAGAATGCATCACCTGCTTTCTGGGAAATGGACTGCCTTCTATTGCAGACACATTGGTTCTGGGAACACAAGACACATGAAAGCAAATAATATGCTTTTCATTTAATCCAAGTTAATGGTTAATAATCCAAGTGACCACTGAATGCCAGAACAAGGATGGCACTATAAAAATTCTGTTTCCCATTTTAATATTTCCCATCAAAATGTATTCTTATTTGGTAAATGCGACAATGATTGTATTCGTATAACCCTTATTCTTTAAAAATCCATTAAAAACAGTGACCTTTTTACTTAACATTGTACTTCAATGTATATATTCCATGCGTTCAACAAAAGTGCAAATCCCAAATGCAGTGATTTACACATAAGTGCTGAGTTAGGCTGTACCTTTTAATGTGACACCCCATTCCTGTCCTAATGTGACACCCCATTCCTAACGGGTCATTGTTTTCTTCTAGTCCCCAGTTTTGTTTCTTCTATAGGGTTTGTAAATGTTTTTTTTTCCACTGCAAATTAGCTGCAGTGTGTTACAGAATTACATTTCACCACTTTAAACATTTTGAAGGACTAACCCCTGTTGCAGAAAATCTCATCAGAACTAATATCTCCATAAGGTAGGTGTAGTTTAATGCATTGAAATGTTTAATCTTACTGCAACTCACATATATCTCACTGTGTATGTCAAAAACCTTTTGAGAGCATGCGAATTTCAGATGTTTTTTTCCTAATTCAAAATGGGCTGTTAGCCTAATCAGATTTAATGACATCCTCCTTTTCATTCATTACGGAAAGCAAATTTATTGCAGCGTTGAGGCAGTTTTGTGTTGTAGCTCACATCCAATAAATAAATAAGTAAACAAACCTTATGCAGAACATATGTGATATGTTAGTTATAATTAATTTCTTGGTAGATTGTACAAACTGTACTTAGTGGTCAAACTGTCCATTTTGCAGGTTTTTTAGGGCTGGACAAAAAAAAATACATTTTTATTTTTGGTAGTAGTTCAGTGTTTATTGGAGCTCTTAATTTAAAACAGATAAAAAACACATCCGTGCAGAATGTAATCAATGCAGTTAACTTATGTGGTCTCGTAGACATGGTGACCAATAGCATCAGGTTTTATATTTCTGTCGGTTTCTACTGTGTACTACTCTGTGCTTTACTTTTATCTATATATTTCCCAAGTTTTATTTTATTTGTTATGAATAATAGAGGGATAGCAAATGCTACCTTTTATACAGACTTAAATTAAATTTAGATTTTGTCTTGCCCCGGCATAGTGGCCAATAAAGCTCTGAGTATTTCAGAGTAGCAAGTAAATCTGAAAATATTTTGGTACTATAATATTTCCAATAGTTTTGAGCCATAAAAGATCATTTAAAATTTACCAAGATTTTAAACATGCATTTATCATTTTATGGAAAAATATCGGTAGGCATATGGAACAGCCTCCTGGCAGAAGGAAGAATTTAAGTCTTGCATGGGATAGTCATATGGCTATTGAAGATCTAAAATAAGACCAATGAATAACTAAAGTCTGTGTCTTTCCATCAGGAAATAAAGGCAGACTAGATGGATCAAATGATTCTTATTTGCTGTCAAATTCAATGTTCTATGGTTCTATGAAATATTGATTACATATGAAACCTGGAGTAAGTATTGGTTATTAAGCCACTACACCCATGTCCCCAGTATTATTCTTGTCCAGTTAAACGGAAAAAGACTTGAAATTTGATATCAAGCTGCTTCTGTGTTTAGTTAGGGATTAGGGCCCTGGAGAATAAATCCATCTAGAAGAACACGTAGCAGCCGTAAGGGAAATCTAGGCTCCCATTCCCTGGTTTTTGAATCTTTGTTTTAGGTTGTGTGATTTCTAGGGTTCTTTGTATCTGTTGGATACAAGACATATCACCAGCTCAAAAAAATAACTTCTTGAGCATAGTGACACAACAAAGACACACATCTGCAGAATTAATCACACATTAAATGTCAGAATTAATGATGTTCTACCAGCTATCATAATGGAATCCAAAATTATCCTGAGATAAATAATAATAAAATAATGTATCACCATCACCATGTTTATTTTTTTCCCAATAGACTATATTTGTAAATAAAAACATTATTTTGAAGAGGGTTTATTGACGTATTGATTTTTGGTAACATTGTTTATGGGTTTTAATTATACGGCCTTGTCCCCTTGATAAATATCCTCCTTTTCTCTTAGAATAAATTTTTTATTGCAAGGAGCAAAATCGTAACATAGAAACAAGGACTAAGGCTCTATTTTTTAACGTCTGTGTAAACAGTACATAAGACATATACATTTACATCCCACTTGGGTATTTATAGTTGCGTGTGTGATTATTGATAGTGGCTATAGGACATACACCTCTACATTATGTATGAGGTAATCTAATTAATTTCACATCTGAGTTCCGGTCTCCCTGCAGCCAGTCTCCATGCCGTCTCATTATCACCTCGCTCTCTCACGTCATGTTTGGCCTACTGAGAGACTTCCTTCCTCCAGGAGCCTGATTTTCTTTCCATTACAGAAGGAGAGTATCGATTGAGTGAATGGATGCAAGGCTGTGTCTTTCAGTATGCGAGACAAGCAGATACTGATGTAAAAAAAAAAAAGAAATATATATGAAAAAAGAGAAATCTGCACATAGGAAATAACAAAGATTGATTACTTATTAATGAGAGTAAGATGCTGTCCAGAACCAAAGCATTCCAAAGGGGCCACAGCAGCTAACCCTTGTGTCTGGCTGAGTTGAAGGGGAGGGGCAGTAAAAGGGTTTGGGGTAAATGGTGAAAAATGAAAAGATGCTGTAGATGGAGAATGAATCCCTAAAAAAAAGATGGGTCTTAAGTTAGAGGTGCTTGGGGCCCAGAGCCCCATTAGCATTAAAGGCAGTCCTGAATGTACATACAGACCAATCTTAGATAACCACTACTACTAGAGCTGGTGCAGATTGCAATGCCCCATCATGTTCAGTTTCATCCATGATTTCTGATTTAAATAAATATGTAAGTTTTTATATCATTATTGTAATCCATAATAGCTTGGTCACCAAAAACCCACACCTGGTATGTGTATAATATATATATATATATTTTATTTTTTTTTCTAGCAAAATCTGTTTATATTACTTTAAACGTATGTTATTTTTACTCTACAACTCACTCATTCTGTTAACAAGTTCTAAACAAAATAAACATTAATAATAAAAATACATGTTATTCTTAAATAATAATATCCTAATATTCTTAAAGACAGCAGAATAAAGGTATTGATGTCCACTGCTAACATTTTTTCTTCTTTCTTTTGTATTTGAATTGTTTCAAACCTCTCTCCCATCCCCCAGTCATAACCGCTGCTTTCCTTCTTTAATAATTAAGCAGTTTTCTAGTCTGCCATCACCTCCTTCTTACACATGGGTAATAACCAATGATCTGCAAGCTACATCAAGACTTCTATGTCATTTGCATCAGCTAGTGAATATATGAATAGACCATATTGCATCTTGATATGGTTTCTGGAACACAGAAGGCCAACTAATAACTGTAAGTTTAAGGATGGAAAAAAGAAGTAACTGATACTGAATGCCGTATTAAAGAAATAAGTGGAGAAATAATCTCTGCTGGAGACTTTTTAAAGGTTTGTGATAGAAAAAAAGAATGTCTTTGTGCGTGCATATGTATATATATATATATATATATATATATATATATATATATACAGTGCTGCGGAATATGGTGACACTATATAAAACAATACATGTTATAGATAGATAGGTAGATAGATAGATAGATAGATAGATAGATAGATAGATAGATAGATAGATAGATAGATAGATAGATAGATAGATATAGATTAAACATGTGCATGTGGGCCAAAAACAATTTGGACAAATATTTTGGTTTGTTTTTGGCCCATTCTTTTTCAGGCAGCAATTTTTATTCCCTGCCCATTCAGTTCTGCCAAAAATGTAAGGGCATTTTTATTTCATGAACGAAATTCATTGCCTGGTGACCACTTTCTGCCGACCACTTCCGCTCCGCATCTTCCTCATCTTCTATCTTTCATCTATCTTCAATCTGCTATCGTCGTCTGCATCTCCATGGACATAATGCGATGGGAGCTTCCACCAAAATAATGGCACAGTCATTTTGCCATAACTTGAACTGAGGGCAATTTGACGGTGCTTTTATGACATCCTCTCCCAGATCCTCCAATCTTGTGGAAAGCCTTCCCAGAAGAGTGGAAGCTGTTATAACTGCAAAGGGGGAACCAACTATATATTAATGTCTATGTATTTAGAATGCAATGTCATCAAAGTCCCTGTTGGTGTAATGGTCAGGTGTCCTAATACTTTTATCCATATAGTATATGATTAGTCATTAGACTTGTGCATTCGAATTCTTGCAAATTTTATTTTTAGCAAAGTTTGCCAGTTTCATTATTTTGTATGAATGTCCAAAAACGAGGAAGGGGTCCAACAAAACAAATGAAAACGAAAAACAAATGTCTGAATATCTGAATGAGTGAATGATTATCTGTGAATTAGTGAATAAATATTTGTGAACGAGTGAATTAATATGTGTGTGTGATAGCATGGATGTGTAAGGGGGGCAAAGATGCAACAGGCAGGCTGTTTTGTTGGCAAAGATGCCACAGGCAGGCTGTTTTCGTGGCAAAGATGCCACAGGCAGGGTGTTTTGGTGGCAAAGATGCCACAGGCAGGCTGAGTGAAACCGTCCGTGGAAACCCTCCGTATGCGGGTGTCAGTGTGGCAAAGCCTGTCCTGGTGTTTGTGATTGGGTGTCAGTGTGGCAGAGCCTGCCCTGTTGTGTGTGTGTGTGTGTGTGTGTGTTTGGGTGTCGGTGTGGCAGAGCCTGTCCTGGTGTGTGTGTGGGTGTCGGTGTGGCAGAGCCTGTCCTGGTGTGTGTGTGTGTGTGTGTGTGTGTGTGTGTGGGTGGGTGTCAGTGTAGCAGAGCCTGTCCTGGTGTGTGTTTGTGTATGGGTGTTGGTGTGACAGAGCCTGTCCTGGTGTGTTTGGGTGTCGGTGTGACAGAGCCTGTCCTGGTGTGTGTGTTTGGGTGTCGGTGTGCTTGTCCAGAGCCTGTCCTGGTGTGTGTGTCTGGGTGTCAGTGTGGAAGAGCCTGTCCTAGTGTGTGTGTGTTCGGGTGTCAGGGTGGCAGAGCCTGTCCTGGCGTGTGTACAAACACAGAAAAGAACCCCAGCACTCCAATCAGCTTCCAATCCTTAGGTAACTTTATTCAAAGAAAGCAAAACAAAAAAGCAACGTTTCGGCCAAACAGGACCTTTGTCAAGCTCAAAAGGCCCTGTTTGGCCGAAACGTTGCTAATTTTGTTATGCTTTCTGTTTTTGTTTTGCCCTTTTTTCCTGCTAGCTCCCAGCTTCCTAGGAGTTGAGTGCTGAACCATTTCTTCTTCTTTTAAATGTCCTGGTGTGTGTGTGTTTGGATGTCGGTGTGGCAGAGCCTGTCCTGGTGTGTGTGTGTGTGTTTGGATGTCGGTGTGGCAGAGCCTGTCCTGGTGTGTGTTTGGGTGTCAGTGTGGCAGAGCCTGTCCTGGTGTGTGTCTGGGTGTCGGTGTGGAAAAGCCTGTCCTGGTGTGTGTGTTTGGTTATCTGTTTCCTTAATTTACAGTGGGAACTATTTCATTTTTACTTATCCAGAGATAAAATGCCCTCCTGAATTTTTAGTGACTTCAGGGGACAAAACATTCAAGGCCCTGAAATAATTTAGTGGAAAAGATAAGGTATTGTGTGATTTACTCTATAATATTTATTTATTTATATTAGTCGTACTAAATTGTGGCTTCAGGCTTCCCAGTTGAATGACCAAGTATTATGTATATGTTTGTACATATATGTTTCTTCATAAAAATGGGCTGCTCAGTCTGAAATGCCCGGGCCTATTTTTTGTCCCAGTCCGGGCCTGCATAAAGGTATTCTCACTGGACCAGTGGGCTGAGAGAGGTTTGAATTCTTTACATCAGGAAAAATGGGGAGACTACATGGGTCCAATGATTCTTATCTGCTGTCAAATTCTCTGTTTATGTGTAATGTTTATTTCAACACTAGGCATTTAGTTATTTCAAAATAAACCTATTTAATGGTATTTAGAGATTAAAATAAGTAATATATATATATATATGCATAAAAACCTCCCTTTACATAGGGAAAGATATCTTAACTTCCTTTTTTCAGGATGTGCATGGTTTTTATCCCACTTTAAATTGTCTCTGCCCTATTGGCCTCTGTAAGCTTATGGTTTAATTTTCATCTGTTTTCTTTTTTAATGTCTTTGATGGCTTTTTGACATATTCAGTAACACTACAAGGATATATTGTTACCATAAAAATATACTGAGACATGATGTATGTCGACTTAGCAACAGTTTGTAAATCACAACTAGTGGGCTACATTCAGTCAAAAATTAAAACATATCATCACCTTGCCTTATTATAACTTTAACTAGAGCTTAATCACTAAATTATCAGTTATTGTTGAGTTTGCAATGTTTTGAACACTGTCTCAGCCATGCATAATGAATACTTCAACAGGTAAGGAGACTTTCTAGGAATCTAGAACTATGCATTATACAGGATTAGCTAAAAGTCATTTTTGCGTGAGAAGCTCACTTGGCTTGGTCCTTCCTAATGCATAAAGAGTGCTACAAATTGAAACAGCAGTTTTCCTGCAAAATCCCTAATCATGCGTAAACTTCATTATTCCTAGTTTATTTGTAATTTTGAGCAGCTGCCAAAATATTTTTTTTGTTCAGCACAAACACCTCATACCAACTGTCATGTATGAAGGCAAAGGGGTCATGATTTTGCAGTCACAGTAAATTATAATAAACAATGTACAATTATAAATATGTATATATTTTTTGTTTTGTGATATATTATCTGTTTTCCTACTGAATTTTCTATGATTCACTTTTATGATTTAGTTTTTATGCTTTTTCTATTTGCTACTCAGTTCTGCCAAATAAGTGAATGCAATTAAATAAAATTCCATTTACAAAGTATTGATAAGAGATGTATGTGCCATATATCCTGTCCTATTGAGACCTTTATCATGGTAACTATAATTTGTTTGAATAAAGTTGTGTCAATTATGTTTTCTTGATAAAGACCTCATCGTGAGGTCGAAACGTTGTCTATCTCCTTCAATAAATCTGCGTGATGGAACCCTTGAGTGCCTGGAGCCTTTTTCTATTTTAATTATGTTTTTTTTGTCTTCTTGCAGCTGGAGATTCAACAGCGTGTGAACAACATATCCTTTCCAGCTTCTACTGTTGCTTCCCCTCTTCATGGACGGGACTCGCTTCAGTGGAACTTGCTAGAGCTGGAAGCTCAGCTGTTGGCCAAGTTTCAGGAGCTAGAGAAAGAGCAGTCAACAGCATCTGGGGAGAGAGACAAGCAGGATATTGAGAAGGAGCTAAGCATATTGCAGAATCGTATAGCAGAACTGGAACAGGGTGATAATATGATTATATGATATAATAATTTGAAGCTTTACAAATTAGCTTAAGAGAATATTATAGAACACATTTTGCTTTATATAATTTAATAATTACAAGGATAAGTGGCTATATGACACAAACTACATGGTTAAGGGACAGCATCCTATCAATGTTGTTTTATAAAGCAGAATAGAAGACCGTTGAGGTACATTCCCAGTGAGATGGCAGGAATAAAAACTGGAAGTCACAAAATTATATATTCCCTTGTGGTCCAACTGAAGAGTTCTGAGCTTTTGCCATTATAGACCTTTTCTAACATTGGTCTGCAGCTCTACCTGAAATTAAATGACAAAATGTGGTGGGGTGTTACATTGTAACTTGGTACTCTCCATCCTGAGGTCATGTGCAAAATTATGTAACAGCATTAGAGATCCATGAGGTACACTTTTGATGCTTCCTCAAAATCCACAATGAGAAAATCGAGAATCACAGTTCTCTCCAGACCTTACTGCATACCAGATGACATATAAGATGACATACTTCAATAATATGGATCAGCATTGTTCTTATGAGGAGAAAATAATTCCATTATAAAGAGTTAACTAGTACAGAGCAATCAGAAATCAGAAGATTAGTAAACAAGAAAAAATATTAACTCAAATAAATAGATGTTTTACTTAATAAAAATGCAAAGACGGTAGATGGCAAGGTTATACTATGGAGCTTGATGAAAAAGAGAAGAAAAATGCCAGGTAGACAAAAAGGAAAATGTATGGTTCCTTTCAGCTATATAATAGGGCTGTTCCATAAAGTGTCATAAAGCCATGCTATTGTAAATATTAGCATGAGAGTGGATTTTTTTTACTATCTTTGAAATATTTTTATTTTCCTTTCTTGTCAGGTTTACCTGGTTACAATCCAGAGAACTTCAAGCTCAGCTTCCCAGTCCGTACAAACTATATGTATGGTCGATTGAAGAAAACTCTGCCGGAACTTTATGCCTTCACCATGTGTGTGTGGCTGAAATCCAAGGCCTCCTCTGGGTCTGGGACACCTTTCTCATACTCTGTCCCAGGGCAACCTAATGAGATTGTGCTGCTGGAATGGGGACATAATCCAATGGAACTTCTTATCAACGACAAGGTGAGTAGGAAAGCTGTATGTTTTAACTGACAATATTAGCAATCAATCGTATAAAGTGGGAGTTAAAACATTATCTGTGGAACCTCCCATATGGAATAAAGTGTTTTTTTCACAAGAATATTAGATATGATGGCACCATTAAGTCCATCTTCTTTATTTTTTACAGCACCCCTTAAAACTGCCTAGTAGTAGAAGATTTTATAAAAGACTGTAGTGTACTTGAACCATTTCTAGCTTTGTTCTCATTGTCTGGGCAGTATCAGTCTAGAATGTGGAATAAACACAAGAAACAAAGTTGGTATCCTTTAAGCATCTACTCTCGCAGTCCAAGGGGCACCAAACAATCTGTTTGCGTAAGTCCTTCTCTTGTTTCTCCTCATGGATGACTGTCTCTGAGCTACCCACAGTAGCTCTTCCTGTCCGTGCAGGTCCATCGTGGGTCATGCGCTGATATCTAGCGCATGTACAGCTCAGTGCAATCAGATTGTTTTCAACTTCAATTGGGACCATGCATCAATCAAAGGGACTAGTTGAAATCATGCCTAATATTTTGTTAGTTCTGCCCTTTGGTAAAAAATTGTGAGGTGACATAAGTGCACCTTAGTTGGGTTGTCTTTGCCTTTTTTGTCTTTTTTTTGTATTATTACCAGTAGTAATTCTGTGCAAAGTAATTCTTGGCAAAGTAAGCTACCATTATTGTCCACCATCACCTACCATTTCAAGCTACCAAGCTGGGGACATGCAAAAGCAATTAAGGTACTACATAACAACTAAACTATGACACTACAATAAGTCTCTACTTTTGGCCCAGGATGCAAACAAAGCCAAGAGTCCCCACAGAGTCCTGCCCGACCACTCCGTACATGTACAGACACAATAACAAACTCTCACAAGCTTATCTTAACTCACACACAAACTACCGTGTTGCTACTGCAGGGTTCCATAGTACAACGTTAAGAGACTCCATTACACTCCCGTCTTGCATAGCAATGCCAGTCTGCCCTGGGCCAGCATTGTTTGAATAATTTGGACTGGTCCGAAAGGGCAATTGCCAGCGTGTATCTCTTCATGAAATATCTATATTACTGTGTAACTAATTTAGAAAACATGGAATCTTTTTTTTAAGGTGGCTGATATATAAACAGATTTTCTGATTTGTAATATACACTCACTGGCCACCTTATTTGGTACACCTGTTCAATTGCTTGTTAACACAAATGGCTTATCAGCCAATCACATGCCAGCAACTCAATGCATGCAGACATGGTCAAGACAACTTGCTGAGGTTCAAACCGAGCATCAGGATGGGGAAGAAAGGAGATTTAAGTGACTTTGAATGTGGCATGGTTGTTGGTGCCAGATGGGCTGGTCTTAGTAACTGCCGATCTACTGGAATTTTCATGCACAACCATCTCTAGGGTTTACAGAGAATGGTCCAAGAAAGAGAAAATATCCAGTGAGCGGCAGTTGTGTGGACGAAAATGCCTTATTGATGTCAGAGGTCAGAGGAGAATGGACAGACTGGTTCGAGATGACAGAAGGGCAAATAACCACTCGTCACAACCAAGGTATGCAGAATACCATCTCTGAATGCACAACATGTCGAACCTTGAAGCAGATGGGCTACAGCAGCAGAAAAACCAACGGGTGCCACTCCTGTCAGCAAAGGACAGGAAACTGAGGCTACAATATTCCTGGACAATGAAAGACTGGAAGAACCTTGCCTTGTCTGATAAGTCTCAATTCAAGCTACGACATTCAGATGGCAGGGTCAGAATTTGGCGTAAACAACATGAAGGCATGGATCCATCCTGCCTTGTATCAAAGGTTCAGGCTGGTGGTGGTGTAATGGTGTGGGGGACATTTTCTTAGCACACTTTGGGCCCCTTAGTACCAATTGAGCATAGTTTAAATGTGACAGGCTACCTGAGTATTGTTGCTGACCATGCCCCTCTCTTTATGACCACAGTGTACCTATCTTCTAATGGCTACTTCCAGCAGTATAATGCACCATGTCACAAAGCTCATATCATCTTAAACTGGTTTCTTGAACATGACGATACGTTAACTGTACTCCAATGGCCTCCACAATCACCAGATCTCAATCTAACAGAGAACCTTTGGGCGATTCGCATCATGGATGTGCAGCTGACAAATCTGTAGCAACTGCGTAATGCCATCATGTCCATATGGACCAAAATCTCTGAGGAATGTTTCCAGCACATTGTAGAAAGAATGCCACGAAGAATGAAGCCAGTTCTGAAGGCAAAAAAGGGTCCAACCTGGTATTAGCAAGGTGTACCTAATAAAGTGGCCAGTGAGTATATAGCAAACAGCGTTTCAAACTTACCTTTTCCCACACCTGTGTTATGGAGGCAGACGCAGGCTGGAAAAGTAGAGTACGCTGTCACCTTAAAGGCAGGGCCTAGTCATACTGGATGTAGAGTTATGACCTGCTTAATGTAGCTTATGAGTATCTTTTTTGTACACATTAGTTGTCTAGAACATTAAGTGTTCAAATGTTTCTGGGTAATTTATTAAGAGACTACCAAAAATACAGTTATTGTCAGTATATGCTGGGGGTATAGAATACACCTGGTGCTTAATGTCATGTTGATGTGGTCCTTGACTAGCCCACAGTGGGGTGCAGGTAAGGGAATACACAGCTCTCTCCAGTGGAGGATTCTGGAGAGAGATGGGATGAAATTGGATCAGTGTACAGTCAGATTTGAATAGTTAATAACTTGGCAATGTATTCTTGCAGGCTACACAGTTACCTGTCAGCTTGAAGGATGGGATGTGGCATCATATTTGTGTGGCTTGGACTACACGAGACGGCATGTGGACAGCATTCCAGGATGGCAAGAAGAAAGGATCTAATGAGAACCTGTCTGCCTGGCACCCTATTAAACCAAATGGTGTCATAATATTTGGACAGGAGCAGGTAAATTGTGTAGATATTAATACAGAGGTGTCATACATATCATGTTGCTAAGATCAGGATGGTTGTGATAGCTTAGACCACCATTAGATATTAAGGAGTTAACCCACTCCTCTTTAACCTTTACTTTCATCCTTCCGTTTACACTATTGGCTTTTGACTTCTAACCTGTTCTTCTCTCTGTCTGCTTAACCTATATGTATCTTTTTTCATTTCCCTGATATTTTTACTTACTACTTGCCTCCTCTTGAGAACAAAGAGGTTGGGGTATGTCTAACGTAACTGATATTTTATTTTTAACCACACAATGATTGTTCGTTCTCTTGCGCTAGATTCTAATTAGCCTACTATTTTGTTACCTCCCATATTAATTGAGCTATTTCACTGAAAAAATCATAGCATGTAGAAAACTGAATAACTATATCTTTTTGTCTCACTTTATGGCACAGGACACATTGGGGGGACGGTTTGATGCCACCCAGGCATTTGTTGGAGAGGTGGCACAGTTCAACATGTGGGATCGAGTTCTCACCCTGAATGAAATAGAGGGCATTGCCAACTGCACATCCCTGCTTTCTGGGAACCTTATACAGTGGGACAACCGCCAGGTAGAGGTTTTCGGAGGAGCCACAAAGGGCACATTTGAGAGCTGTGAGGAGCGCCTGGGTCACTAAAAAAAAAAAATCAGCCTCAAACTCCCTTTTCAACCCCCCCCCCATCGTCATCATTGCAGAAAATACCAGCTTGTGTTGTCCATCAAAATGATAAAAATCTAAAATATGTCTGTTTAGGTTGATTAACTTGATTCCAAATGATCTAATGTGTCTTTTAGTTTACTAATCTGTTTTATTTATTTTGTATTTGAAATTCTTTAAATATGTTTCAAAATCTACTATTGAAAAAGGATTTTCTAATTTTGGATAAACTATAAATAAAACAGACATATCTACATAAAAAACCTTTAAAACACTAAATACCATAATCATCATACCATGGGAGTCACTTGTTCTGCTTTGGTGATTGTGGAGCAGTGCCTTTTAACACTGGGTGTGGAGCAGTAACAGCCCAATCTTCCCATTCACACTAAACAGTTACTCTGGTCAGGCCCAGGATGCCTCACAAATATTTTCTTTAAATGTAATTGACCACTTAGGGGTACATTCACTTAAATAGGGGTTTGCAATTGAGTTGGGCATTTCAACTCATGCACTTCCTAATGCATTACGAAAGGATTCACCTTATTTATAATACATAGTGGCATAATGGAACTGAAATGATCAAGTCACAGTTTAGTGAATATACCTCTGACTCAACAATGTCTCGGTTAGAATATCATATAAAAAAATCTCCTGTTTCATTAATTGTATTGACAGATCATAGTTTGGTGTCACCAATCCAAGAGATGATAGTTTGAAAAAAACATAGAAAAATTAATGTTTAATTTGCATATTTTATTGGAGGTAACTGTTTGAAAGCTTTATATGTTTACAAATCCATCAAAATACCTTTCTCTCAAAGAACAAAATGTTAGATGGGGTCCTGAGCTGCAAGCACCCATCAATATGCTTCTGTTTTGTGACATCACAACTGTGACACACTGTGAACTCATATATCACTGCCATATTTAACTCTCCTAATGTATTCCACATTTCTTAAAAAGTACAGTTCTGATAAATGTAATGGTTCGGACAAGTTTAGCTTTAATATTTTAGCTCATACAGTCACCCTTTTTAAATGTGTTTTCTACTTTCAGGACTTCTCTTACTTCTGT
This sequence comes from Spea bombifrons, assembly GCF_027358695.1. Taxonomy (NCBI): domain Eukaryota; kingdom Metazoa; phylum Chordata; class Amphibia; order Anura; family Pelobatidae; genus Spea; species Spea bombifrons. The sequence goes on along the minus strand of NC_071092.1, from coordinate 22,845,852 downwards.
TTTATTCCTTCTTCACTCTCACATCACTTCTTCTTTTGGTACATTTGTGAACTGAATTGTGTCAATTTGTAAACTATGAGTGTTGAAAATAAAGATGACATTTGTGTGTTTCTTGTCCTATTTATAATTATAAAACCTGCTTCTCTAGCTGGTATGTCTTTATGTCACAGTAAGGCATTATGACTTAGATTAAGTAAATGGATAGTAATAAACTAATCCCCAGTTTCAAATATGAAGTTTCGCTGCTGTGCAGTTGGTGGAATCCTTATGCCCGATGTCTGTATATTATTTTACATTGCATTGTAATGGTCAAAAACTGAAAAAATGTCTGGCTGGTTTACCTTTGCATTCTGGTCCACTGAATACAGTGTTTACACAACTAAATAAGGGTTTCTGTACATAAGCTCCCTACCCCCTGACCCACATTTGCATCAGACTTATGTGAGAAGACAGGCCCAGAAGTCACATGAGGGCTGTTTGAATGGCTACCCTGCTCAAATGTTGGGCAGTGGGCACAACAAAATGCCATTCTGCCTGGTGAATGAACTAACACAGAGCTTTGGAGAAGCAGTGCTTTGCCAGGAAATTATGGGTAGAACCTCAAGTACCTGGGTATCCTCATGAAATAAGAGGTGAGACTGTGGATATCTGTTTTCTTTAGGATCCTCTACTAGCAAGATGATACAGAAAAAGCTAAATATTTAAGAGCCAACAAAAATGTGTAGCCCCTAGAATGTGCAAAAATATCACGCTAAGGAAAACAATGTACATTTTTCTGTCATTAACAGGCTCAACAGAAATACCAATAAAGAAATCTGTTACAAAGCAAAAAAGCTAGCATCAATTATCAATTTGAGCTGGAAATCCTACACATGATCAACCTTAAATCCTACTCAGAAAAAAAGTCAGCACTATAAAAACAAGAATATATTTCACCTAAACTCATAAGGAGCTCTTTCTCCCATGTATATTACAATGAATTAGCGGAGATAGCAGTTTCCCCCATGTGTATACAGTTTTTTTCAGGTGGTGATGGAATGGAGGTAACCACTATGGGTGGGGAGGTCTCTCAATCTCCTTTCTACCAAAGAATTGGGTCAAGTAATATATGTGACAAAGTTGTGTATAGTCTCAAGCTGTTTAAGTACTGTTTCTACTAATGTTGCTTTAACCTTATGATTCAACAGTGAAGGAGGTAATCAGGAACTAGCCAGCTGCTTCCAAAGCTAACTTTTAGGAAACTCATTGAGTTGTTCTTGCTAATCAACCAAATAAAGGCACTGGTCCCCTTATTTGAGTTTATCCCAAAACAGAACATAGATACCAAATGCAAGGTATACCCAAGTAAATACAGGCATAACGTGTGTGTACAGTAAATATTAGCAAACGAGTGTGGACATGCCCCCAGTCATTTGCTAGGCTGGAAAATATAAGATTTAGCTACAGAGGGGTGACATTGGAAATGAACAATAGCTCATGTAAGTACGGGCTAAAATGGCATAAGGGAATTTCAACTGCTGTTGGTGTCAGCATTTAAAATATCAATATACATTTTGTGTCCCACAAAGAAGCATCATCATTACTGCACTTACACAGAAGAATCCATATTCCATAGAATATTATGCTAGAATAAATATAATAATGTTAAACATGAGTATATGTACATAACTAAAAGTGAATGAATACACAAATCTCAGTACGTTGTATCCATGATCCCCAATATGTCAATCAAATAAACCTGTCAGTAAAAAAAGTTGTTGCAATCAGTAGTCATTTTACAAATAGGTCTATAATTTGGCTCCTTTCACCTTCTCTTTAATAGGCCATTTGGTGAGTAAATGTACCATAGACTGCTAATTTAGCAGCGTGTTCCTGTGGATTTAGTAAAATGCATATGGAAATTAAACTCTGCAGGGTTGCGTTATTGTGAAAAGAGCCGTGCAGAATAAAATGTTCATGTGCAGCAAGGAACTGTGCCATAAATCTGGCTAGACAGCGGATATGGTTCGTAACAAAAGAAAGGCAACTTTGTTCGTATATGCAATACAATGTCACTGCCTGAATTATACTGTAGTGTTTTGCCACTAAGCATTATCAAAAGTACTATGCCGCTATACTTCATAGATAGAACCAATATCAGCAAGTTTTTTTTTCCAAAAAAAGAGTGTGTCTGGTGTATTTGTTGCATAGTTGTGTGTGCATGTTGTTTCTTCTTGCCTACTCATTATGTATCATTTAAAGAGCTATTACACATTTTATTTTTAATGCTGCTCATGAAATCTTGAAGACATTTCATGTGCTTTCTGGGAAATTTGATAGTTTCTCCACCAACAGTACTTATCTATCGGCAGGTCGAAAACAGGTAGACAATCTATTAGGTGGTAGTTTTTTACTGTTATGGTACTGTTAGTCACCTTCAAAACAATTTTAGATTCCATTTTTCAATAACTGGTAAATTTTAGGATTTTCAGGAGCGAGTTTACTACTTGTGTCTAGATGAAATTTGTTATCATGGCACAATACCTCCCAACATTTCCATTTGCTTTATTTGACGGGTGATTAGAGGCATGCTGCCCAGTTAAATGACCAGTAATGGCATTATTTTTCACATAGGTCACTAAAGCAAACAGTTTACTGATACCCTTCTTCAAATAAATTGAGCATCATTTCACTTAAACCACTCATTTACTTTCCCTTCAGATGCTTCCTTTCAGACAGCATGTCTAGAATGTAGCACATAACAATTGGAAGAGCATGTTTGCATGTTTCTAGTGCATTTTCCACTAGCTTGGGCTCAGGATTAGGACATACACAATACGACAGACTATGGAAGGGTTGAATAAATACAGATGAAAGTACTTTTTATATCCATTCATTGGTCAGTGGGCTGCCTGTGACATTGGAGTGCTCCTTTTGAGGAGAGCCACAACAGGAAACATGGTCACTCCTAGTTGGCCTAGGCCAGAGTATCCCACTGATTGCAGAGAAAGCAGCATCATTTTTGGTGACTGAAAAAAAAACTGATGCATGATTGCCTATTTAAATTGAGGAGGTAGTGATCTCTGCTTTATTAGTCTCCTTTAAAATGGCAGTAGTTAACAGTGGCACCCACTCGCAAAGTCAGGAGCACAGTGGGGTCACATAATCTGACCACACAGTTATAACGCAGCTACTTGCACAGTGTTCGAACAGCTATAAAGAAATGCTCCAGACAGGGCAAGGGTATGACATGTGACTCTGTGAGATCTAATTGACTATGTGTGCCTTTTGAGTGTGTTCGAGTGAGTGTGTGTAAGTTTGTGGGAGTGTTGGTTGCCAGGGAGGGGGGTAAAGACTTGGCTTTACCTGGCCCCATGCCAGAAGGTGCCAGGCCTCCCCTAGTAGGTAAGGATAGGTAATGATTTCCATGTGTGGGCACTAATTACACATGTGCAAGTTAGATATAAAAATAAATCAATATACTGTTGTGGTTCATTAGTATATGTTTTCCAGGCACTCCACTATTGGCCCCATGCCAGAGGGTGCCAGGCCTCCCCTAGTAGGTAAGGATAGGTAATGATTTCCATGTGTGGGCACTAATTACACATGTGCAAGTTAGATATAAAAATAAATCAATACACTGTTGTGGTTCATTAGTATCTGTTTTCCAGGCACTCCACTATTGATCTTGTTATGCATGTTTGAGAACCTGCATGACCTACATGAATTATCACAAACCAATTACGGTATATTATATTTTAAATTTAAAAAGGTCAGTTGTAGCTCAAATACTCATTAGCAACATTTACAAATATACAGTTAAGTGTACAACGATACTTTAAGATATTTCAAATAACTTGAGCTTTTTTTTATTGTGCCAGATAGAAGTGATTAATTATCTGTACATGGTGAGTCATTACCAATGTAAGTAGACTCAATTTTAACTGACACCAAAAGCTTGTGAAAAAAATGTGAAAAAAATAAAATGATTTGAATAAGGTAGTCCTGACACATTTGGTGTATAGTAAGATAATAATTTAAGTTGAAAACAAGACAGAAATCAATCAGGTTCAACCTTGTTCTCGTTGCATCAACAAGCTATAACTAATGTCAGTATATATTATATATTATATTATTTATAGATTTATACATTAAATCTCAGTTCTGCAGTTTAAAATCAGTTAAAATCAGTTGCGCCATAAAAAAGATGTGTCTCCATGATCCTAGGTTGCATTGGTCTGAAAAATAATGCGATAATGTATCATTTTAGGGTAAATACCATGTATATGGGGCCAATTGAATGAGTCTGAGACTTTATGTTCCATGGATTTCTTTGTGCCTATTTTTAGCAGCCACAGTCTAGATTAGGTGGCTGCCAACTGCCATTTACATATGCAATGAATAACATATTTTCATGTGCAGGGTTGTTGTGCTTTAAGAGAGTCCATTGATTTGTTTGATGTTAATTTTTTACAGATATGTCATCTTCTTTGCTATGGTAGCCATTAAATGAGCTAGGCAACTGGAAATCGGTCTATACAAAACAGAGATATCATTCAAATCTATACCAAACCATTTTCTTCAGAAAAACTTAAATGTAAAAGCATGATTTACTGTATAATAATAATACAAAGGAAAGCTGAAATAAAAATTAATGTTTTCAATTAGCGAATTTCACAACTGTCATAAACTCTGAAAAGAAGATATTAAATATGGGGATTTGTCAAAAAAAAGTTAAAGCAGGATTTCCCCCTGTAGCATTCAACAAGTTATTTTAAATCAACATACCCTATCAATTGTGTTTACCACGCAAAAGGAGAGATGTTTAGTGGCAATTTCTAGGCTGCTTCAATAAGGATCAATGGCCCTAGTACACCATAACTGTCAATGGGCCTGTTGGGGGACATCAAACATTGAAGCAGACAATCAGTGGCAGGAAAATACTTCCATTGCAGTCCACCAAGTCATTGTAGAAGCTGACTCGGAGTAAGTATATCACGTGTGCATTTCCTGCACAGAAAGTAGCTGGGGTGGGGGGAAAAGGCAAATGCATTTGCAAAGAGGGCAGTATGAAAATGTAAAGGGACCATGTAGCTATTGTATGTATTAAAGTGCAAATGATGGCCAGAGTGTCCTTACATAGGGGCAAGCGGGGCGCCACCTCAAGCCTCACTCATAAGGACTAGCAATGGTGCTGCTCTCTCCGTCATGGTTGTTGTCTCTATATTGCTCGTGACATATGACATCATATTCCAGGGCTCAATTTTCTCATGAATACAGAGAACACAACTGTGAGGGACAACTGGACCCCCACTTTTCCCTTCCTACGGATAACGGACATATCAGGGAACGTTCGGTGTTTGAGTAGAGATGCAAAAATGCAAGTTAAACTCACATTCCTTTTAATGGATGCTCAACACATGTACAGGATAAATGAGCTGATATGCTATTGCAAGTGTTAGACGGGGACAATGAGGTGGCCGTTGGCCTTGAATTATATCAGTGCAGCCAATGGCTGGAAATCAAAGGCTGTATGCTACATTTTATGCTCATATAGCAATGTTGGACATTGGCTCACTGACTACTTGGGTAGCATGCATCAAAGAAATAAAACAACTTTAAGGTGCACATGCCTTACCCTCGAGCATGGCTCCTTATAGTTTCTGCATCACCCAAAACACCCTCAAGCAAACTTTACAATGCAAAATCACAAAAATATTAGGTTGGGGAAAAACAAACCCACTTTATTACCTATACAATAAAACTAATTTGGGGCTTTGGCGGCCCCTCCAAAATGTGGCATTCCTTTCACTCAAGGGCAGCTACTAAGTCCCTTCATCAGCTACCAGATCATCCTGCATCTGGTGAGACATATGGTTCTATGGGGCAGACTAGAAGTTCTCTTAGCCTTCCTCTCCCTTTCCAAATAAAGATGGCTAGCTGAGCCACCTCCCTGCCAGCACCCTGACGTGCATTTGACAATAGCCCCCATTCCACCCTGTGACTAGACTAATCACAAAATCAATGCCTGCACCCAGCCTTACCCCATTGCCAGCTCCACTACAAAGCCACTTCACTGAACTGTACAGGATGTTTTGCAGGAAACACCAAATCTAGCCCAATGTCTGACAGAAGTTTCCTAAGATGGCCTGCAGCTAGATGTGTCATAATAGGTGTCGGGCACGAAGCTCTGGAGCAGAGACTGGAGTTGTCAGATCAGTTGAATCCCAAGAACCCGGGAGGAGTTCTTCACCCTCCAGCCCTTGGGTCCTAGTTCAACAGATTTACAGAAAGTAAGATCATTTAGCCAGGTGTGCAAAATAATGAGATTCTGTTTACCCCAGTTACTCTTGGTATGCTCCAACATAGGTCTATATATTTTCTAGAAGCAGTGGAGCACCACCTGTCTAGGTCTTTAATGAACTACCTGAGCCTATCCTCTGCCACTGCTGAAGTATCTACACCTATTGTAAAAGAATAAGTACTGAACTGACTTGGATCTAAGCCTGCTGCTGCTAATGGCTTTTTAAAATCCTTATCCAGGGCATCAAAAACTGACCCTCCCTCCGAGTATGCTTGATATCAAATAAGCCTGATATTTCTTACCTTCTTTTTAGGTGCCACACCTAGTAGCGAAATACAAAGATCTGGCGTTGAGGCCAGTATTGCATGGTGTGACCTTAATGTGAATTTGCTGGGATGTCCACTCCTGGGAAGATTGGCAACTGTCTTCAATGTCCTCCACTTTTGAATAATGTTTCTCACTGTAAAATGACTTTAAATCGTTTGGAAATGGCCATATAACCATTTCCAGATTGATGAGCAGAAACAGTTGCTTCTCCAAAATCATTGCTGATGTCTTTCCTCCTGGTATTGTGTTAACACAAACCTGAATACTTCAGACCACCAAACTGCTAAAACTTCGGCTTTTATAGAGGTGGTCACACTTGCTGATGATCAATTAATCAAGGTCATTTGATTAAAAGCACCTGTCTGCTACATAGCATTTTTATTCCTATGTAAGCAGTAAGGATGTACTTAGTTTTTCACACAATTGGTAATTCAGCACTACAGAAACCTTAAATCAATCATGGGAATGGCTGACTCAAAATAAAGTTTTTAAACAATAAAGTAAACTTAAAGTAGACAAAGCTCCAGGGCCAGATGGGATACATCCGAGGATACTACGGGAAGTTAGTCAAGAAATAGCCAAGCCACTGTTTCTGATTTTCAAAGATTTTTTTCAGTTGGGAATTGTGCCAAAGGATTGGCAGAAAGCTGATTTTTAAAAAAGGATCCACATCTGAGCCTGGGAACAACAGACCTGTGAGCTTAACATCTGTACTGGGGAAATTGTTTGAGAGTTTATTTAAGAGATGACATACAGGAATATACTGTAAACAATTATATCATCAGTAGAAGTCAGCATGGTTTTGTGAAGAACAGATCATGTCAGACCAATTTCATTGCATTTTATGATGTTGTGAGTAAATGTATAGATCAGGGTGTTACTGTAGATGTTGTCTACTTAGATTTTGCAAAAGCATTTGACACTGTTCCACACCAGTGGTTATTGTATAAGCTGGGACAAATCAGTCCTGGAGAAAATGCCTGTGTTTCTATTAGAAATTGGCTTAGTGACAGGGTGCAAAGAGTTGTTGTTAATGGTAAATTCTCAAGCTGACTAATGTGGTAAGTGGGGTGCCTCAGGGTACTGTCTTAGGTCCAGTAATCTTTAACTTATTTATTAATGATCTTAAAATAGATATTAAAAGTCACTTGTCTGTGTTTGCTGATGCCACAAAATCAGGTAAGGTTATAAAGTTTGACCAGGATGTAGCTTCTCTTCAGAATGATTTGGATAAACTAGGGGACTGGGTAACTTAGTGGCAGATGAGATCAGGGGCGTACCTTGAGTATTTGGCACCTGGGGCGGATCCTGTATGTGGCACACACCCCCCACACACACACACACTTTAAAACTGCATAGTTTCTATCATAATATACTGGCACAGACATTGATGGCGGTACAGCATAACTATTATCCTTATATACTGAGGCAGACATTGACAGTGGTACAGCATAGCTGTTATCATTATATATTAAGGCAGACATTGACGGTGGTACAGCATAACACCTATCACTATACATTGAGCCATATACCAATGTAGAAATAGTAGAACAGCACTATTTCTTGTGCTCGAACTGGGCTACACCAGCACCCCAAAATATCACAAATAAAAACACTCAGCACTCCAGTAGTTAAGTGAGGTATATTTAATTCAACAACAAGGGCCCTTTATTTATATATTTATATGATTGTTAAAAGCAATCACAATCCTATCATTGCCAGTTCCAATCCCCTAACCATCTCCAGGTTTGCATTGACTTCTTCATAAAAGTTTCAAAGCCGTCAAAGTGGTCCAAAAGGAATCTCAAATGTTTTTGATACCATCTAGAATTGTAAATCCTTTCCAGAAGGCTTTTAATTTATTGTGTCTAGGCCCATCATCTAAGGCAGTTATAGCATCAGCAAACATTTTTTCATTAATAATATGACATAGGCTGAAGAATAGATGTGGTATTTGCAGGCAGGAAACCTGTAATTTTATTGGGGTGTGTTGGGTTACTGGTATATTTCCATTAAAGCTCGTGGGTGACTGGGTGCATTCTCAGCAATCAGTAACATTTTGAAAAGGTTTTTTTCTTCTTACTCTAGGCTGCGTCATTAGGTTCACTTAGCTCAGGGGTGGTACCAGCATTGCTGATGGTGGACATTTACTGGGGTCTGATGTTCTATGGACCTCTGGAAACCTTTCCATGAATACTGGTATCCTTGTAAGGACACTTTGCCTATCCCTGCCTATGCACAATAACAACAAAAGTTTTTAAAATTTCCAGAATACCATAACAAGACATGGGGTGCAAAAATGCTGTAAACATTGGTTTGATCTGTGCATGCTATAATTATCTTAAGATAGGGTGACCAGACGCAGAGCCGGCCTTAGGCGTTGTGGCGCCCTGTGCGGACTACTCCTCTGGCGCCCCCCCTCACTACACCCCCTCTCTGCCCCTTCAAACTACCCCTCCCCTCTGCCCCTTCAAACTACCCCTCCCCTCTGCCCCTTCAAACTACCCCCCCCCTCTGCCCCTTCAAACTACCCCCCCCTCTGCCCCTTCAAACTACCCCCCCTGCCCCTTCAAACTACCCCCCCTCTGCCCCTTCAAACTACCCCCCCCCTCTGCCCCTTCAAACTACCCCCCCCCTCTGCCCCTTCAAACTACCCCCCCCCCACTTACCTTGTTGCCGGAGTCCTGCGGTAAGAGCGGGAGGCATCCGTCTTCTCGCTCTACCGGCATTTCATGTTGAGCGCCGGTATAGTCCGGCGCTCAACATGAGATGCTGGCACCGCGACGGAGTCACGGAGAGTAAGGGGCGCCGAGCGGTTGCCGAGAACTTCACGAGCAACCGCTCGGCGCCCCTGACCGGGACTTAGATTAAAGCATCGTTTTTTTTTTTTAAACTTTATTTAACATCAATGATGTTAAAGAAAGTTTAAAAAAAAAAAAAAAAAAAAAAACCGATGCTTTAATCTAAGTCCCGGTCAGGCGCCCCTGCAACCATGGCGCCCTGTGCGGTCGCACAGGTCGCACACCCCTAAGGCCGGCCCTGACCAGACGTCCCCGGTTTCTGTGGACAGTCCCTGGATTGAGTACACTTCCCTGGAAAAAATATTTCCCGGGACATGTCCCCGGATGCAGGGCCAGATTAACGTTCACTTCCGCAGGGGATGCTGCTTCCCTCTGTGTGCGAACAACGTCTCTTGTACCACGCAGGGAAAGCAGGAACCCAGCGGAGTCACGTCAATTTACATCATATCACATGACTGCTAGGATGCCACAGGCAGGCTGTTTGGGTGCAGATATGACAAGTCCTGTGCTTCCAATCTAGGTCCTGTGTATGCAATGTGTGGGGGCATTAATTCACAAAGGGGTGCTGACTGGGGGCATCACATAAGTCAATACTAAAGGGGGTCTGGGATAAACATACAATGTCGGGCTAGCTGAGGGCAATATACAAGGGTGTGGGGTATGCTGACCAGCATAGATAAAATGCTGCCCTGCAGTATAGACTTATGGAAGAAGCCAACTAGTCAGATACAAGTAAAAAATACATACCCCATACTGCAGGGCAGCATTTAATCTGTGCTGGCGGCATCAATACACAAGGGGGTAGTGGGGTCATAACATAAATTAAAACTAAAAGGAGAGGCAGGATGGAGGCATAAATACACATAGTGCTGGCTGGGGGCGACACACAAAGGGGCAAAAACACAAAAGGGGGTCAACGAAAAAAACAGTGTGGAAAATACTTTTTTTTATTATTGTTGTAGCTTAGCCCATCCGGATGTGGGTCTTTGGGTGTCAGTGTGGCAGAGCCTGTCCTGGTGTGTCTGTGTTTGGGTGTCGATGTCCTGAATTTGTAGTCACTTGAGAGGACAAAACTTTCTAGGCCTGGAAATCAGTAAGGGGAAAAGTAAAAGTTTTCCGTTGTGTACTCTATTTCAATCTACATATTTTATCGGAAAGGATTTCAGGCGTGACTTCGGGGCGTATGTATATGATGACTTCTTTTAGTGTACTGATGTACTCCCAATCCCCTCATATAAGATTATATCCTATATTATCTGCCTAGCACTGGTGTCATCTTTCTCCAGTTCACATAGATGCTGAGGAGTTTATATCCTGTCCCTGTTTTATTTATCTCCATAACAAGGCCACCAAAATAGGTTGACCACATGTCCCGGATTGCAATGGGACTTTAAGTACCGGGTCCCGGGCAGCCTCAATCTGGGACAATGCATATGCATATATAGTGAGAAAGGGGGAAGAGGGGTGGATAATGAGAAAGGGGGTAGATATTGAGAAAGGGTCGAGAAGTAGCTAGTGAGAAAGAGGGTAATAAGAATATTGAAATAAATAAAGAGAATGAGTGAGTGAATGAATGCAATAATGTGTGGATGTATTGTGCAAATGAGTGAGAGAATGAAATAATGTATGTGTGGTTGAATTGTGCGAATGAGTGAGAGAATGAATGAAATAATGTGTGGATGAAATGTGTGAATGAGTGAGAGTATGAATTTATGTGTGGATGAATTGTGTGAATGAGTGAGAGAATTAATTAATTTGTGAGACTGCATTAATGAATATGTGTAAATGATTTGTGTGAATGAGTGAGAGAATAAATTATTGTTTGAATGAATTATGTGAATGAAAGTGTGAATTAGTGGGTGACTGTAAAACTGTTTGTGGGTATCATAGATGTATAATTGATTTGTGGAAAGGCAAAGATGGCACAAGCAGGGTGTTTGTGCCTTGGGGACCAAGATGGCACAGGCAGCGTGTTTATGGGACAAAGATGGCACAGGCCTGACTGTTTGGGGACAAAGATGGCAAGTCCTATGTGTGTTATCTGGGTGCTGGCCAGGTTCTATGTGGGCAGTGTGGATGCCAGGGCTGGCTTTGGGGTGTGCAACCTGTGATCTATGCCTGTGATTTAGGGGGTTTTATCTATACCTTTAATGTTGATTTTTTTATGTGAATTCCAATTTATCTATAACTGCAAAGTTGGGTTTATGTGTTATTATGTTGACCCATATCTGCCATGCTATGTTTCCATATATCATTTATGTATACCTGCAAATACAGGGTTTGTATATCTTATTAAGTTTATCAATACCTGCATGCTGTTTCCCCCAGTTGTTTTTTTTATCTTTAGCCTCAGTGCTGAGTTTATATGTGATTTCCAGTTGATCTATACCTGCAATGCTATGTTTCTATACATTATTACTGTATACCTGCAAATACAGGATTTGTGTGTCTGATTCTGTTTATTTGATCTGTATCTTCAGTGCTGAGTTCACATGTGAATTTCAATTGACCTATACATGCAAAGCTGGGTTTGTGTGTTAATGTGTTGATCTATACCTGCTATGCTATGTTTTATACATTATTTATGTATACCTGCAAATATAGGGTTTGTATGTCTTATTCAGTTGATCTATACATGCAAGTGCTGTTTCATGTGTTGTTTTTTATCTATACCTGAACTACAAGGACTAAAGAGAGGTATGGTTTAGTGAATGAGGGGACAAAAGGACTCTGGGGATGATTACGAGGGAGAGGATTTCTCAATGTCACAGTAGGGTCAGGAGGAGGGAAGACTGCACTGACTCTCATATTTCAATCACGGTCTTTACTTCAAACAGATAAGTACATATTATGCAATTAAAAATATAATTAAAAATGCATGTCTAACGCATTTTTGTCACCACAGTCATGCATATTAAAAAAAAGAACACATCGAATTCCCATGAGGCTCAGCCAGACATACTACTTCAATGATGCTGGCCGAGTCTCATGGGAAGTCCAGTTAACAGTAGATGTAAGCTGTGAATTACAATTCCCATGATGCTCAGCCAGCCAGATGTCCACATGACTAGGCATCATGGGAGTTTAATTTCACAACTAACACCTGTCATATCATCTGCTGTTGACTACAGTTCACATGAGGCTCAGCCAGTCATACTGCTTCCATGATGCTGGCTGAGCATCATGGTTAGTGCAGTCAACAGTAAAGCTGCAGATGCTAGCTGTGAACTACAATTCCTATGATTCTCAGCCAGCCAGGTGTCCACCATAATGCTGACTGAGTATCATTGGAAGAGTAGTCAACAACAGCAGGACCCTTACACACTGCCTTTACACACACCTGCTCATAAACACACATAAAAAATCTCTGCTGTTGTTGACTACTCTTCCAATGATACTCAGTCAGCATTATGGTGGACACCCGGCTGGCTGAGAATCATAAGAATTGTAGTCACTGTCCTTACACACACATATACATACACTGCCGTTACACATATACACATACACTGCATTTACACACACCTGCCCATAAACATACATATACACATACAGTGCCCATACACACATCTGCTCATAAACACACATATACACATACACTGTCCTTACACACACATATAAACATATACTGCCCTTACACATAACTGTCTTTACACACACATATACACGTGCATTGTGCTTACACACACATGTACACATACACTGCCCTTACACACAGCTTACAAATACCTATACTGCTCTTACACACACACACCCACCTGTCCATACACACACAAGCTTACAAACACATACATTCATATACACTGCCATTACACCCCTTTCTCCCCATCTTTTACCTCTTCCACCATCCTTCATTCTTCAACCTCCATCCTGTGGTGGGAGCACGAGGCCTGTCACTTCAGACCTCGCCTTACTGATCCCTCACCACTACGCACTCGTCATTATTTGCCGGCGCATAGTGATTAGGGAGCAGTAAAGTCACAGACCTCGCGCTCCCTAAGGTTGAGCCGACTAGAGGGAGATTGTGATCTCCCAACTAGTCCTTCAGGCTGCAGCTGCTGATCGGGCAGCTGTGGGCCCCCTGCAGCTGCACCTGAGGTGAGAACGACTCTCACCCTACCTCTGCCCCTGCGAAGTGGGACAAAGGTAGGGATAGGTGGGACAGCGGGACAGAGACCCAAAATCGGGACTGTCCCACCCATACCATTTGCCAATTTTTAAAAAATATCCCTGGATTTAATTTTAAAAATTTGGTCCCCATATCTTTTTTTTTTTTTTTAAACTCTTTTTATAAATTTTTGAACAAAGAACAAGAACATCGTAACAAAACGATTCAGCTACTGTCTCAGAGACATTAAGGAAGAGTACACAGTCCCAGATAAGGGAGGCAAGTGATACAATAACATAAAAAGAAAAACGAAAACAAGTCCCCCCACCCCACCCTCCAACAACCATTTAAACCCATGGCCATGGAAAGAAAAAGAAAAGAAAAAAAATGCATAAATTTATGTATATACATGTTGTTCGTCAGTTGTCTAGTCAAACATAGTAACAACTTAGGCACAAGGGGTAGCACCTCGGAGTAAGCGGGCAGTGAACCACGAGGTATCCTGAAAAGTATGTATAATTCGTGTCTTAAGGGGTTCATCCAACGTTTTAATGAAGGTTTCCCATTTCGTAAAGAAACGTTTAGTACCCTTGTCTTTATTAAGGGAAGCATCCAACCAGTCCATTCGAAGCAAATACAACAATTTAGTATGAACTAGGGACAGAGATGGTGGGGACGCCTGTATCCAATGGTGCAAAATAGATTTCCTAGCCACTGCCAAAATTATTCTAATTAATGTCACATCTCTGGACCCCCCGATCCTAATGAGGCCATGAATGGCCGCAGCCGGGTCAATAAAATAAGCATCAGTTGATAACTGCCTCAAAAAAGGTTTGAATAGTAGTCCAGAAGACACGAATTAGAGGGCAAGTCCAAAAATTATGAAACAGGTCAGCACCTGCAAAACCACATTTTGGGCAAGCGTCCACTGGTATTATGCCGATTAAAAATTTTCTATGGGGGGATAAGTAGGCCTGATGTGCTATCTTAAGTTGCATGTCCAGGTAGGAGCTAGCTGGTAATAATTTACAGGTGGTCAGTGTGCTATGGAGTAGATTGTCATCCGTGACATCAGGAAAACGGAGGACTGGTCCAGTCTGGCAGTGTGAGAGGGCCCAACTGCGACCTGACTAAACTCTGTACTTGCAAGTATGCGAACCAAGGTATGGTAATAGACACAAGTCTATCCCTACAAGATAGCAAGGGCAGAAGGGTCCTTGAGGAATGGTCCAAAAAGGGGGCAATAGTGCGTATCCCCTGTGTCGCCCAGACCCGAAAAACGTTGGATGCCTGACCATTCTGAAAAATCGAGTTTTGAAGAAAAGGCTGGAATAAAGAGTATCGCCATTGGAGACCCAAGCGTAGTCTGACCAACTTCCAGGATTTTATAGTGGAGTAAAGCAAAGGATTGTCTCTAACATGTGGTGGAAGTTGAGTGCAGGGTGTATGTATGGTCCCCTTATCTTAAGTAGCGGAGCAAGTACACAAAATACTAACTGATAACAACTGAAAAGTTATATAAAAGTGCTGCATTAGCACAGTGCCATAAAGTATACCTATATTTAAGACTCATCTATTAGCTGTGGCACATTATAAAAGTCAGAGTATTTTAAAACAAAATCACTCCAACTTCAACAGATCTCCATGGTTATGTCAAGTGTGAAGTGATCCATTTGTTAATTTGCGTCATTTCTGCGCATGTAACTGTATGTAATAAGACAAAGCTAATACATTATGCGCGCATTGAAAGCCATATCGGGCAGTAAAGTAGTCAGCTACCGCTGCCTCGTGTCCTAGGTAACAAATCCGAAGGCCCCCCGTTATCGTCATGTGCATGTGTAAGTCCAACCAATTCTCGTCGGTGTTTGAAGCAAGTGGGAGGGGTGTAAAACTCGGTGGCTGCGCTTCCGGGTTTTGTATCGGTTGCCAGGGAAGGACTGGGCCGCTCCATAGCAACGGAGAGCAAAGGGACGCCTTGCGGGAGAGAGGCATGAGCACGACCAAGAGCTCCGGTAACTTTGCCTGGTTAGTTCTGGATATAAGGAGGAATAGGCGGCAGCGAAGGGCGAATACGAGTAGGAGTGGGCAGACAAAAGCACACAGATTGAAGGAAGATAGAAGAAAGTAAGGGATAATGTGATAGGACGAGGGGAGAGTGGGAGGAAGCGTAGAAAGTAATAGGAATGAGAATTTTAGATTGAGCCTAGTAGAAATGAATGAAATATGACGAATTTGGTCATACGATATAGAGGGAATTTCAATACATAATAAACTAGTTCCTAAAGAATGGTTGAACCTTATCACATAGATTCGGTTTAAAATAGGATGCGCATAAAATGCGTTAGACTTTCTATATGTAGACATTCAACCTTCTCAAAACTGCATCTGAATTACAGTTACTCGCAGGTCCGGCTTTCTTTCTACCGAGGGGGGGGGGGTTGTCCAGCAAAAAAACTTTCTGGATTTTCAGTTGTGAGTATTAGTATGTTCTGTAAAGGATCTGTTTTTTATGCCTATTTTATTTTTATGACCAAGGAAACTAAGTTTTGGGAGAGTTTCAGAGATTTCCATAATTCTGACCTGAAAAACAGAGCATTTGATGTAGCACCAGAGGACATTCATTTACCCCCAGAGATCAATAAAGGAATTCAGTGTAATATGTGGTTGGTGAGGTTGCCAGGTGTCTGGTTTCAACTGAACAGTCAAGTATTCAAGAAAAAGAAATGATGCCTATTTGTTGTTTTGTTCTGGACCGTCCAGTATTTTAGATTTTTGTCCAGGATAAAATGTGATGGTATGTGAATTACCTCTAATTGCCCCAAATCTTTGATGTTATGTGGATAACAAACTGGCAAACACAGTAGTCAGGGGTTTATATGTCCCTTTAACTGCACAGTTACAAACATCTGAATATATAATATTTAAATAAAAAAACATAGTTTATTGAACAGTAGAACATACAGTGCTGGTATTTTTAATGGTTTGCATGCTTTTTATTTAAAAGAAATGCATTTTATTGGTATTGTACAACGTTATAAAGCCAATTAGAGGTAAAAGTAGCTAGGTTGTAAAGGGAAGCTTGAAAGAGAGGAAAAACAGGAACAACACATTCCTACCACAGTGGGGTCTATTCACTAATGGCAGAGCTGCGGTTTTGTCTCACTGGCTTTCAATTCTGATGATCTGGACACTGAGCTTCAGCATAAAGGTGGTGGATGACTCTTTATAAAGCGTCGTTAAATCAGTGAGATTTCTTATTCCCATCACTCATCAAACTATAAATTACATGACCAGCTAAGCCTTTTCTCCTGGAGAAACTTGCCATTGTTAGGTTAAAATCACAAACTCTCACCCTAGTAAATAAACCCAAATCCTTGCATTGTTTGGTGAACCTAAAAGGTATGAAAAGGCAAGCCGCGTAAAACCCCAGTGTGGAGCATTAATGGACTATGTAGCCAGGCTATCATATTACCATAGATTTGTTTGCCGTGAAGTATTAGACTCAGGGTTACCATACAACAGTGATACAATGAAGCGCAACATAACCATAGATGCACCTTCAGCCCAAGCAATAAATTGAGAGAGGTCCTCCTTCTAGAGCGTTCTGGGGCAAAAGTGAGAATCTATATATTGATTGGTTTCCAATTTTAATAGCTGTTGGGCTAGCACAGTACATCAATCTTAGTTGCTTTATATGTGCTGTCCTGTTTAATGATGGCACCAAATAATTATTGCTTTTTGTTTGAGGTAGCTAAGAGTAAAACCACTAATACTTGTATACTTTAGATTAGTATGTAGCATACCAAAGCTGTCTACAACTATAGGTTCAGCCAACCTGATGCATTTAATCTAAAATCGTTAACAGCGCATTCTTAAAGCAAATCTGCCACTTTCCTACATAACTGTGTTTACAGAATAAAATAAACAATATATATTTGATGAAAACACGTGTTCACATGGAGAAAGGCAATACAACTTCAGTTTCTCGAGGTCTGCATGATTATTCTTCCCATTACCTTATCTCAATGTAGTAGAATATGATGTCACTATAAACATTAATAAATAATAATCTCTCCCACTGTTTTTCTCCCCTGCATGTGACATATTTCTCAGTGAGAGATACTTCTCTCACAGTCTTCAGTGTTTTTTCAGGCATAAAAATGATTGCATAAGTGAGGGAAGGTATATGTTACAAAATGAATCACAGCTCTTTCTAATTAGTTACGTTTTATACTGGTATAGCATAAGTATTTTTTTTTTTTATGTTTTCAAACCCTTTTTCTGTAAGCCCTTCAGGGCTTTCTTTGTCTTCTTTTTCATGATCTGTACCTTTGAGGACATTGCTATCTCATGGTTACCCTAGTGATGGAAAGCAGAAAGCTATGTTCTCTAATGCTTAGATGGCCATTGTTTAGAAATAAAAAAAAAACTGCTTGGAGGTGGCACTAAAGTTCATATGTAATTATCAGAAAATTATATGTTTATATTTTTTAAATGCAAAACTTTCTGTATTGTTTCATAAAAAGCTGAACGCACCTACATTGGTTTAAAAGCCAACGGTAGATATTGCTGTGGGCGAGGGAATAATTGCAAGGTAAAAGGACAATAGTTCCAATACTCTTTGTAATTCTGAACATTCTGTGTCTCTTTAGAAATTTGAGCAAGTCTGACGGGACCACGTGTTCTACAGGCATCTACCCATTTAATAAATCACAATACTTTCTACAACATAAAATATATTGGTACATAAGAACTACTAAGGTTTGAAGATAAATGATCATGGCAGATCCTGGAGAGGGGAAGAAAGAAGAGGCTGACTACAAGAGAATGCACAGCTTCCCTTTAATACGGGTAATTCTAACTAATTTTTCTCTCTCTTAACCAAAAGTAGTTTACATGACTTCACAGCATATGCCGTATATGTTTCCAGGTTTTATTTTAGTTTAAACTGCAGGAGGGTTTTAAAGCTCATAACCTGTGATTTTAGACATCTTTATACGTTAACTCTTTGACGTCTAGTAAAGACCTTTTATAACACCAAAGAACGTTTAACCTGTGATGATGGGATGGAATGCCTATACCTTTCCAGTTGTTGCATGTGTACAACTTCCAGTTCCTGTCAGCTGGAATGACGTTTTTTGATCATGTAGTAAAAAAAAGTTCATCTTGGCATTTAAAGATGCAAAACAGTATATGTACTCTCTAATATGAGGGGTTGGAAGAGCTTCACTTTAAGCCCAACTGCATTTTGTTCACTCCTCTTTCCTAAGTACACTTCACCTCCCACCCTAATTGTTTTGTTTTATAGCACCAACAGATTCTATAATGTTTTATAATAAGGTTGTACCGATGTAAACAGAGACAAAGGGTATGGAGTGTTGTGTGCTGATGGCATCAACTTTACTCAGCCAGAGACAAATAAGTTGTAGTAGATTTGTTTTTAAGTTTATGATAATTGCTGTAATAATTTAGACAGTTATAAGTTCTGTTGTACACAAAGGGACTTATTCACCAAAGATGAAGTTGTCGGGAGAATTTTCAGCTCGTCTGCATTACTATTAATTGGAAAGGTCAAAGCCCAGTAAGCTGCTGTTGCAAGACTTCTCTTCACCAATTAATATTGACTCTATTCAGGGGCAGCCCTGAATTTAGTGAGTATAAACTCTCCTGCTTTGGTGAATAAACCACAGTGTTATTCCATAGGTTATATGGATTTACAACCAGTGTTCCCTCTAAGGTGTGCATGTGTGCAACCAGCGCACAAGGAGAATTTATGTGCGCACAGAAGGTTACTAACCTTTCCTGGGAGGCTGCCTCCCCTGGGGTGGGTCTTGGAGCCAGCCATCGAATTATAAGTGTAGCTGCGACAGCTAGTGCACAAAATAAGTTTTTGCCAATTAAAGCACAGATCTCGTGTCACTGTGCGTCTGCCAGTCAGTGCTGCACAAGATATGATGTCATATACCAGGCATGGCGCTGACTGGCAGACATGGAAAGGAAGAGTCAGAGGAAACCACAGGACACCACAGACTCAGAGGTTGGGAAGGGGAGAGATATGTTTGTAAGAATATGAAAGGGGTGTGCTAAGGGAAGGGTATGAAGATGATGGGTAAATAATGCTAGTGGGTATGAAGATAATGATAAGTTATGAGGGGATGGCATTTTGGTGGTTGAGGGATAATGATTGTGGTGGGGGCTGAATGAATTATGATGTAGGGGTGTGATGATGGTCAGGGGCAGCTTCACACTTATACATACATACACACACACACACACCTTTGCTCACACTAAGACCATACACTTACCCATACATATGTACATACACATAGCCACTGTAACACCATATATTTACATACATACTCAACAAACGCACCAACTCTAACGCCTTACACATAAATATATACATGTGGTTGGGGAACCCTTCCTTGATGTTTTATGTAATGGAACAACAAACTATAAAAAGTAGTTCTAACTTCAGTATAGAATATAATCTGGTAATATTATTTATTTTTTCTGTAGCGCCATCATATTCTGTAGCACTGTACAATGGGTAGGCTTGACATAACAAGTAGTAAATAACATAACATTTTGACTTATGGAAAGAAGAGGTGAGGAGGGCCCTGCTCAAACAAGATTAGAATTTAGAGATCTACTGGAAACAATCTCAGATTTACAAATGCACAAGCATTTAGTGCCCACATACTTTTGTAACAGGAAAAAAATGTGCACAGCACAAGTTTTCTGCTCACACCAACTACTGAAAATAAAAGGGAACATTGTTTACAAGCCCAAGAGTTTGTTACTAATATTATAAAATGTGTTCCATTTGCAGCACACAGACATGCCAGAAGAAATGCGTGTAGAAACTATGGAGCTCTGTGTTACAGCTTGTGAAAAATTTGCCAGTAATAATGAGGTATCTCTACCATTTTTAATTTGCATCATAAAACAAGCACCTACCTCTTGCACCAAGTAGATAGCAATATCTTGATTTTGTGACACTGATAGTAACCTTCACATAAGCAAACAAAAATGTAACTACTTTAGGGATTTACATTAAGAACACAGACAAAGGCCTGTATTAACCCCTTAATGACAAAGCCCGTACATGTACGGCTCAAAATGCATTGTTTTCAATGGGTTTAGGGACCGCCCATTGTCCTTAAGGGGTTAAAAAGCAACTCTTTAGTACCGCTCCCTTAAAACAATGTGAATCAGACATAGCTCAGCTTCTTCTTGGTGAAAAGTATCAGATTGTTAGAGATAATGAAATGGCAGGTTTTACACCATGAAGACTCTTTTTGTCATTCTTTACATCTACTAGATGCATTCTGGAACATCTTTTAACCAATGTAATGATTTTCTACTTTTTTAGAGTGCAGCAAAAATGATCAAAGAGACAATGGACAAGAAGTTTGGCTCATCATGGCATGTTGTCATTGGAGAAGGCTTTGGATTTGAGATCACTCATGAAGTCAAGAACCTGCTGTACATGTTCTTTGGGGGCAGCCTGGCAATTTGTGTCTGGAAGTGCTCTTGAGGAATGCTTGTATATTATGACCTGTACACCCCTTATTCTCACCTACTCAGGATGTACTGCTGCAAGACCTTGCTCAGGAAAGAGTCTTTTGGATGGGCTCTGTATTTATCTTTCGGTGTGTTTAGAAGTGGCTATGAAATTAACTTGCAGCAAGAGGGCTGTGCAGTGCATTGAAGAGCATTGAACTGCAAGCACCTCTGACGCTGAAGGGTTTTATTTTGGGGATTAAATTGGTCTTTTAATATGGCAATACATTTCTAACCAATGGTTCCAGTCTTGAACAATCAGCTACACTGAATGTGGTGTAGGAACAGCCATTAATTCCCTTTTCATATCCCTTGCCCTCAGTAGCTTTTGTATCCAATAGTACACACAGGGTTTTATCTTCCTCCACAACCCCTACCATAACCCTCATTTCACTCTGTATTTTATAACTTTTGTTTTGAAAACCTATTTCCTTGACGCTCTGCCATCTTGTTATTTTATACATCACACATTTTCTTGTGTGATTCATTTTCCCTGCAACCTGTGACAAACTTGAAACGGGAGTATTTCCTTTTCTACAATTCATTGTTTCTTCAAATCTCATGTTTATTTGTTTAATCCTTCCTACCTATATATGTGTCTCTTGATGACTGTGCTAGAACCCTTTATTTAGCCTTTAAACGCATGCATGGATTTCTCCTTTTAAATATATATTTACACTTATATTTGCTCTGTTTTGTGTATTTCTCCTTTGCATGTGCACTCTTTTGTACATCTTTGTCTTTCAGTCTTCTCTTTTTTGCCATTTACATATTGTCCTGTTTTATTTCACATAGATGTACATTAAAAACCACCCACAAGCCATAAATAATAGATCAGGAGTATTAGGACACCACAGAGAAGCTTGCAAGACACCAGCCTTTTCTCTTGTACAGTGGCAGAGACAGAAAGCCATGTTTCTGGGAAGGATTTTATACTCTGCTAGAACACTGAAGATGCTGTTTTTTATTTTCACTCTGGTGATACAATGGTTTCTGTAATTGTCATTAATAAATTTCCTTGGATTTTTCAAAAAACTAAAGACACTGTATTATTGTATATACAGATGTAAAGGGTTTAGTATAATTATATGTATGATTTTTCAAAACATGTATTCTTGTCTACCAAAGATCTGGATTGGGAAGAGGAGTTTGAATTTTGTTTTTTTGCTATAGAATATTCTCACACACCTTTTTTTGTGGGTCTTTTAGCAACATAACGCAAGAAATCTATGCTTTTATAAGTCCTCGCACAAAAAGAATGATATGCTGTACACTGAGTGTTCCTCTTCTAACTTTATCCCCTACATCTGTTGTAGTGCTGAATTTGCATTATTATTCTCAATACTACTTTTGTTAAGTGGTATTTTCCACTCACTATGCCCTTACTGAACTTCAAGGTCTGTATATAATAATTGTCATATTTTATAGAGACAACATTAGATTTATAGATTCCTTGCATGTAAATGGTTCCTTTTTGTCCAAACATGCATCAAATAGTTTGGAAGTTGTAAATATTTGCGCTGCAAAGTCCCAATGATCAAAAAAGTCCAATCTGCTCAGTGTGTTTTTCTAAGTTGGATCCAATAAGACATTGTTCATGGAAGGTTATTTTATCTTCCTTTCAAAAAACATTTATGGAATAATTTAAGTGGACTGCATCTATGGCCTTATGGATCTAGACCTTGGCCTTTTTTTTAATAATTTTATTACTCATTTTTTGTTTTCTGTAGATGCATTTTCATCCAAACATCACAAAAAACTCAAATGAAAGGCAATACATAGAAAAAAATGTATTATGACCTAGTCAGATTTATCTCTCTGTATTAATTTAGTAGTTCTAGTTTCTGGATGTTTTCTAGTGACACAAACTGTTGAGGGCTTCACTTCCTCTTGAAGACATTGAGTCATATAGATTGGAAACTGCAGGGAATACACTTGGCTGTTACAGGTATAAAATTCAATGTATAAAGCTGAGTCGCAGCAACACATCCTGTTTGCAAAAAGGAACCATATATTTAACAAATAAACATGGTATACTGAGTGTACTTATAAACATACCATGCATTGATGAATTCATTAAAATATACTAAAATATACTAGAATAGCATATATTGTGTATATATATATATATATATATATATATATATATATATATATATATATATATATATATAGTGTAAATACATTCTCCTGGTATGAATGTCTGATTTTAATATACAGCAATGTAAAATGTTATATAACATTTAATTTACCATAGCTCATATTTCGGAAAGAAAAAATGGACAATTAGAATAGAGGCTCTGGATAAAAGATGGCAGCAGTATTAGAATGCATTTTGGAAGTCTGGATTGTACCAGACACTTTTAGTGTGGTGTAGTTTACTTACCTGCAACAAAGAAAGACTACTGAAAACTCAGTATACGTACACACAGCAGATATACATGGTGTGTGCATGAGCAGATTTGGGATGGGGGGGTCCCATTCATATGGGAAGATTCTGCAAAATTCTTGCACCACAAGCACATTTAAAGGGGACGCAACTTTCATATGCATTAATGCAAGTAAAATTGCAAAGAGGGATATCCATGACATTTTTGACCTTTAATAAGTGGTTAAGCAATGTCACCAAATTACTAAGAAGAAAACTTCTGGGGAGATTATCTGGAGAATCCAAACAGAGTGTCTTGTCCGGAAATTGCAACTGTGTGATTACCCATTCTCCAAGGAAAGTAAATAATTTATAGTGCACCTCCAGTCAAGACTTTGCCATTGGAGAGCTATAGCTGTTCTACATTAAATTGTGGAAGAAAAAAAACAATTCTTCTTCTAAAATAGGTAACATTCACATAAAATTATTGACAAAGCCCTGCTCCCTTACCCTACCCCCAAAGCAAAAGTGGTACTCTTTGGCCATTTTGATGTGTTAGAAGGGTATGTTAACAAGAACACAGTATTTGTGAAAGGGACAATCTAGTCCCCATGTTTTATTTATAACGCTTAGTGGGGTTTGTTACATCTTATTTTATTCCTCCTGGTTGCTGCTATTGAAGCATTCAGCATACATTCCTTAAGAAATCAAAAAGAATGGTGCTCCCATTGAAATCAAATGGAGTTCAGCTTGCATGCTTGTGAATTGAGCATTATACAATTGCATGC
Organism: Spea bombifrons; assembly: GCF_027358695.1. NCBI lineage: Eukaryota > Metazoa > Chordata > Amphibia > Anura > Pelobatidae > Spea > Spea bombifrons. Next base: position 22,821,614 of record NC_071092.1, on the reverse strand, counting down.
ATGCTATCAACCCATACGCAAGATGCATACCTAAGTAGGGTTCCTGAGACAGAAGCCTAATGTTCTAATGAGTAGATAAAGGGGTGGGGGAGAGATTATTTAACTCCTTAATTAAATGATTTTAATGTATGTATGAGTGTATATATAAGTGTGTGTTAGAAGGAGTCTGTTAGCATGAGTGTGTATATGTGTGTTTACACAAGTCTGTGTCTTAACATGAGTGTATATATGTGTGCGTGTAATATGCACGCCAAAGTGTATGTTAGTTACCAGGGCGGAGTTAAGTGGTCGATGGGGCCACTTAGCTTTACCCGCCTCCCTGGGCCAGAAGGTGCCAGCCCTCACCTGGGTGAATGCTTGAGATTCTATTCTGAATTAAATTGCAAAAGTCTTTAAATACCCTATATGTTCTCCATATAATATATTTTTATAGGAACAGACTGAGATGTCCTTGGATGTCTTTGTATATTAGGGTTTTTAAAGACATTCTTACAACTCATCAATGTTCCTTTTGTGGTTACCTGTCAATAATTTTCATTCATACTTCAATATATACAAACTTCCTGGTAGAATTTGTAGATGTGGGAATTAGACTATTTAGAACAAAGTACAGACTGAGGAAAGTGGAATATTTACCTCCCTCTAAACCGTAACTTGGCAGGTGCTTTTACCAGGTCAGACTGACCAGAAAAAATGTTGTACTTACCAGGATGTCTGTTTACCTGCAACCCGTTATCTTACATGTTTTGTTTAAAAAAGCACTTGTCCTTGTGTCAGCCTGACCCTTGTAAGGGTCACATTTTCAGGAGCCACCATGCACTACCGGGAGTTAATTTTATAGTCCTTCAGTGGTACAAATTACTTGTTAGGCATTAAGCAAAGTTGCTTTTATGATCATATTAAAGAACTAATGTACTATAGTTTGTCTCTTAACTATATATAATGACCAATTCACAGTTGGAAAAATATTATACAGTGGCAAAAAAGTAAGTGAACCTTTTGGAATTACCAGGATTTATGTATAATCTGTATTAATTAATAACACACAAATTATTGTTTTATTCGTGTCCATATTGACTACATCATTCAAACATCCACAGTGTGGGTTGAAAAAGTATGTGAACCCTTAGGCTGATCACTTCAACAATAGCAGATTGGAATGAGGAGTCAGCAAACCTGCATCCCAATCAAGGAAACAGGATTGGAGGTGTATTTTAGAGCTACTTTGACAAAAAAAACATTTTGAGTTAGCTATTCACAAGAAGCATCTGCTGATGTGAACCATGCCTCACAAAAAAGAAATCTCAAGAGACCTGCAATCAAGAATTGTTGATTTGCATAAAGTTGGAAAGGTTTACAAAATAATCTCAAAGAGTTTACGTATTCATCAGTCCACAGTTAGAAGAATTGTTTATAAATGGGGACAATTTAGTACAATAGAACACTCTCCTTGGAAGTGGGCACCCAGCCAAGATGACTCCAAGGGCACAACATAAAATGCTTCAGAAGGTAAAAAAGAATCCTAGAGTAACAGCTAAAGGCTTTAAGGAATCATTGAAACTGGTTAACATAGCAGGACACCATGGAGAAAGCCGCCGCTCTCCAGAAAAAAAACATTTCTGCGCGTCTGAAGCACTCCAAAACGCTACTGGGAAAATGTTTTGTGGACTGATGAAACTAAGGTTTAATTGTTCGGCAAAAATACACAGTGCTATGTATGATATAAACAGAACATGCATCCAACAAGAGAACATCATGTCAATGGTGAAGTACCCTGGAGGGAGGATCATTATTTGGGGCTGCTCTACTGCCTCTGGGCCTGGGCAGCATGCTATCATGCAATGATATTATCAAGTTATCATATAGGATAATGTCAGGATGGCTGTCCGCCATCTGAAGCTCAGCAGAATTTGGGTGATGCAGCAGGGCAATGACTCCAAACATCAAAGTAAATCTACTAATGAATGCCTTAAAAAAAGAAAATTTTGGAGTAGCCCATTCAGAGCCTAAACCTTAACCCATTAGAGATGTTGTTGAATGACATCAAGAGAGTCGTTCACACCAGGCACCCCGAGTTTAAGCAGTTCTGTAAAGAAGAATAGCTTAAATTCCTCCTGAATGTTGTGCAGGTCTGATCTGCAGCCACCGGAAGGGCTTGTTTGAGGTTATTGCTGCCAAAGGAGTTTGGACCAGTTATGAAATCCAATGGTTCACTTACTTTTTCCATCAGCACTGTCCATATTTAACCCCTTAAGGACAGATCAGTTTTTGGTGCCCTTTGTAACAATGGCTGTTTTAAAATGTCTGTGGTGCTCATGTTTAGCTGTAATTTTCTTCTCTCTCGTTTACTGTACCCACACAGATTACTGTATTTGCTCGATTATAAGAGGAACCCCCAAAATCTGAATATTAATTTAGGAAAAAAAGAAAAAGCTTGAATGTAAGATGCCCCTATAGGAAAAAAAGTTGTACTAGTAAATGTTAATTCATGTAAACTATGTAAACTATTTCTTTAATAACAGCTATGATTGAGAAAAATATTTTTTTTTGTTTTTATTTCCTTTTATTTCCCAACCTGCCCTCCAGTTATGCACATCTGCCCCCAGGCTTGCCACTCTGCCTGCGAAATGCCTTATACCCCCTATATGCCACTGTGCCCCATGATATGCATTTTAACCCTCTAAATGCCACTGTGCCCCATGATATGCCTTTTAACCCTCTATATGCCACTGTGCCCCATGATATGCTTTTTCTTGCCACTGTACGTCCACTTCTTGTAAAGACAAATTCTAATTCAAACATATTTATTTTAAGTCTGATACTATAGGAACATTATTATCTACCAGCTACTGGGTCTTCCCCTATCTATATACCTATGCTATCATGGCAGAGAACTGCAAGTCAGTACCATCTGGCACACTGTGAAGACTTCAGTGGCAAATCGAGTCCTGCATTATGCAGCTGCTGGCTGGATATGCTCAGACACATGCTGGGAGAGTATAAAAATGGATGTTATTTAAAGACCATTTCATTAATATTTGCTCCATCTGGCATACAATTTTTCAAACATCTTAGAGTATAAAACTTGTTAAATGGTAGGGCTAATAAGCTTATAAAATATAAAGACACTATAAAGTTGCTGATAATGAAGGTATCTATTCAACAGAACTGTTTTTCATATAAGATTTATTTTTAAGCCCTTGCTTTCCCCTTAATTCACATTTTTTGATCAATGGCCTATTTGAGAAGGTTGGTGCCCTAGATCTGACCAAGAGCAGCTCCCCTGGCCGCTTTCACAGTTCTACCTCAAGTACCAGTAGTCTTCCAAACTGGCCCACTGAACAGCGGTGCACTGGGAAGCCTGATCACTTAAAATAGTGATCTGTCCCCAGGACCTGTTGCACTAAGCCTAGGCAAAACACTCCACTGGTTTTGGAAATAATTATACAATTAAAAGAGGTTCTTAAACTGTTTTAAGAAACTGTTGTTGTTTTTCGTGCATTGTGCTATTTGTGGTACAGCCAAGATGAGATCATTTGAATATTTGGCTTAAGCATTACTTATTGATCACTTCTGTTCATTTCTACCTCTGACCCGTCCCCCTGTTGACACAAAGCTCCTGGAAAAAGTTTCCACTAAATCATTTCACCTTTTCCTCTTACTTTCAACATCAGACAAGAAGCACTGACTTTTGTTGCTGACATAGACCTTGATCACTGCATTTTTTCCAATGTCTCTAAAAAATTGAAAAAATATTCCACTTAGCAAGAAACTATTATTCTGAGTTATTTCAACAAGGATTGTTTGGCTGTATTTTGGCTGATTTTGCATTGGATGATTTTTGCATTTTGAAATGATCCGTCGACTTAACTTTACTTTTCAAAGGAGATTTAAGTTGCTTGTCCTGTCACTTCTCTTCCTTATTTTCATAATGCATTTTGCTCTAGACATATCCTCACTGTACGCAGTGTCCTGCCCCTGTGCATCTAATAATCACCCTAGAGCCAAAGTCCATGTGATTCGAAAACCCCACATTGTGCGGACATTACAAGACTTCAGCAGTAGCAATGGTTCAACTCAAAGATCTTCAGTAGATGATGTCCAAGTGCAGAAAATACATCCTGCCAAATCCAAGGTTACAAATAAATCAGCAAGAGGATATCCAGGTTCAAAGTTGGCTGCTTTGTTCAAACACCCATTCTTTAATACTCCAATGCCAGAAATAAAAGAAGAAGATAAACTGTTTAGAGTTAACTCAAAGGAACGATTTACATTGAAAGGCAGCGGAAGCGAGGAATGGTGAGAAACATTTTATGTGAAGTATTGTAATTTCCTATTTGGTTTCCATTAATATTTTACTTGTTTGGGTTTCCTTCCCAGTTTTTAATATGGAATTTTTAAGTCTGTCAGTTTGGGTCAGTGTTAAACAGGTTAACATGTATTTCTATGGATCTCCTATTCTTCTATTCTCCTTCTATTTTCCTTCTATTTATTAAGTCCTGATTTCATTATTTCAGATACACAATGCCAGCTTAATGCCTGTCTTGCAAGGGTTAGTTGTCTAAGCACAGCAAAGGGTCAGTTACAACATGTGGGGGTAAGATGTCTTGCCAAATATCTTTGGGACACCCAACATCTACTCTGTTATCTATCCTCTAGTTACTCTATCCATTACCTGGTCCATCTAATGGTGACACAAGAAATATATCATACAGGACAATACAGGACTAATTTAAAGGGACACTTTAATGTGCATGATAGCTGAGAGATACCTTTACATTTATGTGGTGTACATAAATTTTTGCAATTTCTTCCTGCCCGACTCAGCGAATGCTGCAGGCAGGAGTCTATGTGAGTAATTTTCTGCCATTGATTGGTTGCTCTTAGCGGCAAGAATCCTTGGGCCATGGAGGGTATGGGAAGCTGCCGCTTCTCCCTAAATTAAGTACATTTTTTTTATTTGAGCAATGGATATGACTAGAAGATCATAGGTTTAACCCCTTCAATCCCAGGGGTTTTTGGTACCTCAAAGCCCAGAGCAATTTTGCCATTTTTGGGGTATGTCGGTTCAGTGATTATTCTCTTTTCCTGTGAATAGTGTACCCATGTAAACTATATATTGTTTTTTCAAGGAGAGATAGAGCTTTCGTTTGATACCATAGTTGGATGATTAGCTGAAAATTTAGAATGAGAAATTTAGTAAAAACTAGCGAAGATTAGAAAAATAAACTAATTTTTTTTTACATTTTCCCTCTGAATCCTCACAAAATTAGGTAAAGTGATGGAAAATCCCCTCCAAGTTTATTAATTCAGCTGTCCTGATTTCAGAAATACCTAGTTTATATAGATTTTCCAGAATTTGCCAGCTCCAGGGAGCATACTATTAGGTGTACAATTTTGTATAATTTTTATGCCTATGGCTTATCGGGTTTGGGGGTTGTGAACGGGGGCAGGAGGGTTATACTGGCTAGATGTTATGCTAGGGCAATGGGAAGTAAGGTTTTTTAATAATTTTTTATTATCTTTTTTTATATATTTTTTTTAATTTTTTTTTTATTTTAATTTTTTTACATTTTTTTTATTTTTTATATATTATTTTTACACAGAAATGGTTAGAAGTCCTCCTAGGGACCTCCTGAACATGCCAGTGATGTCACAATGACATCACAGCTCATGTTATAATTTTTTTTTTGTATTATTTATATTAATATTTTAATGATTTATTTAATATTATTTTTAAATCACTAACCGTTTTTTTTTTTCTGCTTTTCTTTTACAGGACGGGAGGGGGAGTGAGAGAGATGGTCTCTCACTCCCCTCCCCGCGATCCCCCTGCACCGATCACACTGTGATCTCTATGCAGGTCCTCACAGACCTGCATAGAGATCGTAGCGTCTCTGTGCCTCATCGGAGGGCAGGATATCCCCGCAGGGGATATCCTGTACTCCGATGACCTTCCGGGTTACGGCAGCAGTGACGTAACCCGGAAGGGAATGCCCGATCGCGCGTTTGTAACTGCGCGATCGCGCGATCGGGCAGTTTACCGGTAACAGCTTACCGGCTTTCATGCCGGTAGCTGTTACGGGAGATCGGGCAGCAGAAAGCCGGCAAAGCCGGCTTCTGCTGTCAGTGGGGAGTCCAGGCTGTCAAACGACAGCCTGGTCTCCCGTGCAGCGGCAGGGATGTGTCCCTGACGCTGCACGAAGGGCTGGACGTACCGGGACGTCCATAGGGGTTTCTTTGTGGGCGTTTTTTGGACGTCCCGGTACGTCTATAGGGGATTGAAGGGGTTAAATGTAATATAAGGATGTTTTCATTTATAGAGAGGGTGGTAGCTAGTATATTGAGTTTTTACATCAGGAAAAAAGGGCAGACTAGATGGCCAAATGGTTCTTATCTGATGTTAAATTCTATGTTTGCTACGTTCTCTGTTAATACTTAGAAATTACTTTCATATTTAGGGTGCTCCCTGGGACATTGGAGTGTCCCTTTAATACAGCAATATAATATACATTACTTAAGTTTTCTCAGTTAAAGGAGTCGCACTACTATTGATTCATAGCCATGACTATAAAGCATGTCCCAGCTATATACATCTACAATTTGCAGGGGCTATTGGATTTTGGATTCACACCTGAGACCTTGTAACACTAACGAGTCACATGAGGAGGGGAAACGGCTAATTGGGCCCAATTTGGACATTTCCACTTTGGGGTGTACTCACTTTTGTTGCCGAGGTTTAGACATTAATGGCTGTGTGTTGAGTTATTTTGATGGGAAAACCAAATTTACACTGTTATACAGGCTGTACACTCACTACTTTACATTGTAGCAGAGTGTCATTTCTTCAGTGTTGTCACATGAAAAAACATAATAAAATATTTACAAAAATGTGAGGGGTGACCTCACTTTTTTGAGATACTGTATTTTATATTGTTTTATGCAGTTGCACACAGGATGCTTCAGTTTTTACCATTTATTTTACATCCTGTACACAGTAATCTGCTTAAAGCAATGATAAAGTAGCCACTTCAGGGTAATCTCGTATCCCTAAAAAATCCTTCCAGTAAATGTTGACCAGCCAAACAATCAAGAATGACTGCTAGAAATCTGATCTTAGATCATTTTCCAGAAGCAGCAACTAAGCTACTGACACGCATGCAGGTGTAGAGTTTTCTTTTACATAAACAGTGGCGATAAACCCCAACTTTTAACATGCAAAATACTTAAGAATGTGTTTTTTTGCAGGGGGCACAGGAAGCTTTACAGATTTATTAGAACTATTTCAATAGGGGGGAGATAAACAATTCAATAAAATAAAAATTGAGGAAGGCCCTGCTTAAATGAGCTTATTATGCTTTAGAAAGCTGTGGGATGCTTGGGAGTTATGAAACATGTATTTGCCTAACTTTAAAGGCCTTGGCGGTGCTTTTCTGTTTGACTGCTGTCATTAATTAATATCCAATATTAATTGATAAACCTAATAACAATTAATAAACATGTTTCACATTTAAGCCTAATATTACAAAGTTTTAGGTACCCTCAGAACAGGAACATTTTAAGTTCCTCAGTCCTTTTTAAACTATTGCCTGATGTCAGAGATCACCTAAATGTTTAAGTGTATTTCAAAGTCTAATATAAATTATGTGAAAGAGACAGTGTTTGAAAGAGACATGAAATATAAACCTTAGAGATGGCTATAAAAAGAAACAAATTTTTTGTGCCCATGGATTTCCATTTCCAGTGCAATGTATAAATTATAAATATTAAACAGCAAGCATGTGCAAATAAAGGAACCCATATACAATTATGTAAGGAAACTACTTAATGAACAAGACAGAAATAATTAATTAAATTAAGTAAATATCCCATAGACAATGTTCCATCTAATTTTTCTTAGTTGGTGTGCGCAGAAAATTTCTCTTGTGCAAAAAGTTTCACAGAGCAAATATTTTGTGCGCACAATATCCGCGCAGCATAAAGTTTCAATTTTTTTTTATTATTTTCTTTTTTTTGGGAAAAACTGTTGTGCGCACAATTTTTGGACATGTGCGCTCTCTAAAAAAGCTATGTGCGCGCGCACAAGCGCACAGCTTAGAGGGAACACTGCCCATAGATATACAATACAGTATATGACACTTTGAACATGAACATCCCTCCTAATTGTTGAGTTTTAGCCATACCCATTGCTAACAAGTATCTAAAATCAAGCACATTGGCATGTCTTCATAGACAAACATTGCAAAGGAATGGGTCACACTGAAAAGCTGAATGACTTTAAAACATGGCACTTTCATATGATGCTGTCTTTGTCACAAGTCAGTTCGTGACACTTCTGTCCTGCTAAATCTGCCATGATACACTGTAAGTGTTACTATTGTGTTGTAGAAGCTTGTAGGTGTGACAACAGCTCAGCTATGAATCGGTAAACCACGCACTCTCACAGAGAGGGAATGTTGAGTGCTAAATCACATATCCTCTGTAGCATCACTCACTACAGAGTTCCAAACTATCTCTGTGTTGGGAGCTTTATGAAATGGGTTTCCATGGCTGAGCATACAAGCCAAAGACCACTATGTGCAATACCAAGCCTCGGCTACTGTGGTGTAAAGCACACTGGCACTGGATTCTGAAGCAGTAGAAACATGCTCTCTGGTGTTATGAATCACACTTCAAGATCTAGCAGTCTGATGGAGGAATCTGGATTTGGGGATGCCAGGAAAATGCTACCTACCACAATACATAGTGCCTACTGTCAGGGCCGGACTGGCCCACCGGGATACCGGGAAATTTCCCGGTGGGCCGGAAGGTCCGTGGGCTGGGTGGCCATGAGGACAGCCGCTGAGCTGCCCCCCAGGCTGCCCGAAATCTAATCAAAGCAGCCGCTGGGTGCTGATGCGGCCGGCCGCCTGGCCGGCATCAGCACCCAGCAGCCGTGTGCGATGGCCATCTAGTGATGGGAGCAGTGTGAGGGGTGAAAGCTCCGCCCCCTCGCACTGACCTTTCACCCCTCACGCTGCTCCCATCACTATGCGGCCATCAGATTGCTGGGAATGTAATCTGAACGGCCGGTGCGTGCTGATGCCGCCGGCCGCCTCTGCTTTAATACTTTTTTTTTTTACTTTATATGGCGAGCCGATCCAGCTTACCATATAAATAAAAAAAAAAGTGTTAAAGTAGCTCCGGCCGGCGGCATCAGCACGCACCGGCCGTTTAGATTACATTCCCAGCAGTCTGATGGCTGCATAGTGATAGGAGCAGCGTGAGATGGAAGCTCCGCCCCCTCGCACTGCTGCAACACCGGATGTCAGGTCAGTGGCATCCTGGCTGTCAGCATAGAGGAGAACAGTGTGCAGCTACCAGGAAGTCAAGAGAAGTAGAAGGTGAGTAAAATAATGTATTTTTTGTACTGTATAATGTTTTTTGTATTTGTTAAAAACAAAAAAAATCGTCATGTGTGTGTATGTAAGTGTGTCCCCCTATATGCCACTCTGCCTCCAGAAATGCCTTATATCCCCCTAAATGCCACTCTGTCCCATGATATGCCTTTTAACCCCCTATATGCCAGAGTTGCATATAGGGGTATAAGGCATTTCTGGATGCAGAGTGACATATAGGGGGTCAGCGGCATATCTGGAGGCAGAGTGGCATAAAGGGGGTTAAAAGGTATATCATGGGGCAGAGGAGCATATAGGAGGGTATAAAGCATATCGGGGAGGCAGAGTGGCATATAGGGGGCATAAGGCTTTTCTGGAGGCAGAGTGCCCCATGATATGCCTTTTAACCCCCTTCATGCCACTCTGCCTCCAGAAATGCCTTATACCCCCTATATGCCACTCTGTCCCATGATATGCCTTTTAACCCCCTATATGCCAGAGTGGCAAATAGGGGTATAAGGCATTTCTGGATGCAGAGTGACATATAGGGGGTCAACAGCATATCTGGAGGCAGAGTGGCATAACGGGAGTTAAAAGGGATGTCATGGGGCAGAGGGGCATATAGGAGGGTATAAAGCATATTGGGGAGGCAGAGTGGCATATTGGGGGTATAAGGCATTTCTGGAGGCAGAGTGGCATATAGGGGATGAAAAGGCATATTATGGGGCAGAGTGGCATATAGGAGGGTATAAAGCATATCAGGGAGGCAGAGTGGCATATAGGGGGGCATAAGGCTTTTCTGGAGGCAGAGTGCCCCATGATATGCCTTTTAACCCCCTTCATGCCACTCTGCCTCCAGGAATGCCTTATACCCACTAAATGCCACTCTGTCCCATGATATGCCTTTTAATCCCCTATATGGCAGAGTGGCATATAGGGGGTTAGAAGGCATATCATGGGACAGAGTGCCATATAGGGGGTATAAGGCATTTCTGGAGGCAGAGTGGCATATAGGGGGTTAGAAGGCATATCAGGGGGCAGAGTGGCAAGCCTGGGTGCAGAGGTGCATAACTCGGGGGTAGGTTGTCAAATGAAAGGAAATAAAAACCAAACATGTCTCAATCATAGCTTTTATTAAATATGGAAAAAAATAGTCTACATGAATTAATAAAGAAATAAAAGTTTCTTACCAGAATATCGTGAAGAATAATGTGATCAGTGTTTTGTTCCACTGAATAAAATGGAACTCTTTCATCTAAAAATGTTTGCAGTAGTAAATGTTTTGATCCCATTATGTGTAATGTATTTCATTTATTAGGGCCTTTTAACACTTTTGCTTTCTGGCATTTTAATACAAATAATGAGATAAAAAGAATGGCACATAGTGTGACTCGGGTGTGTATAAGGGGTGCGTGTGGGTATAAGAGCTTCACCGTGAGATAAACTATATGGGGCTGGTCTCCAAATTTTTCCAGGGCTGCTTTTCAGTCCCAGTCCGGCCCTGCCTACTGTAAAGTTTGGTGTAGGAGGGATAATGGTCCAGTGCTTTTTTCAAAGTGAAGGCTAATGTTAATGCTACAGTATACAAAGATATTTTAGACAATCATATGCTTCCAACTTTGTGGCACCAGTGTGGCGAAGGTCCTTTCCTGTTTTTTAAATATGGACTCTGCCTACCCGTGGCTTTTGGTGTGCAGTACATAAACTGTATGTAAACTGGTCCATAGGTACAAAAAGTTTAGCTTCAAAGATCAGATGTGATGAACCAAGACCCAAAAGCACTGGAAGCTGAGATTATATAATATGAAGTTTAATTTTGGATTTGACTGTGATTTATGGATTCTGTTGTATATATTAGTTTATATCCAGTTGATGTTGTATATATTTATGTGTTCTTGTACCATACTAATGAAATGCATGAGCATGAAAGTTATATAAAACGATGGTATGCATCAATCATGTTTCTAAAAACAATACCTTTATTCTTAGTCTCTCATGTGAAGAGTACAAAGCATCTGATAGTCTTCACCTCTTTTCTCTCAATGACTCTCAGTGACAAGAGAAAATTATGGTGAAAACCATAAACATTGTTCGAGACTTCCCTTTACAAATTGAATACATTTTTATTCTTGTATTGTTTGACAGTGCTATCATCAAAGTGCTTGTTGGGCAATACTAACAAAAAGCGTCTTTCCATTAATGTGAGTGCTGTTCATTGGTCATGTAACTATGACAGCTAAAGACAGAAGAATCCTCATTAAAATAGCATGTGTTTTTTCCTACATAGAGGAACATCAAATGCACCAGTCGTGTACTAGAATGTGACAGTAGCTAATTGGCTCTGTGGGCCAGCTTTCCAGCCTGTATGTATCTGCAAGCATATTTGATCCTCTCTTCAAAATAGCTTTTTTCCAGAATGTTTCATTTTTTTTCTTTTTATAAGAGTCTCTATACAGACTGCAGTTATTTTGGGCAATTCATTCAGCACAGTGACATTCTTAAAAAGATAGCCAACCGGATTTTCACTTTTTTGACTGGGTGCCTTCTGTACTGACCATTTAAACTAACCTTTAAGGAAGTAGGCTTACTCAAAACACAAGCCCCCCCCTGATAAAGCACTTAGTAGAGACAAAACATATGTTGGGCAGCAATTTTTTCTTCCTTCACCCCTTACATACTAACAAACATCTAACATTTTATTTCCAAGGCATTTATCCATTCAGTGATATGGTAATGGCAATAATGAGTTGGGGAGAATAGGGGAAAATATACTTAACCCACTACCCCTCTACTACATTTAATATAAGCCTTCTCTTTTCATTAAAACTATATAATTGAATCAGCTACTTGGCATATATACAGAGTTAATGTATACAAAGTTATTGGCTTTCTCATAGTTATTTTATGGATATATCCCAGGCCAACTAAACATGTCCATTGTCCAATTTAATAATTGGGGTGCATGCCTATTAGGAAAGACCCTCCACTTTAAGGACTGTTATTTAACTAATCATAGAAGCGCATCAATTAAAAAAATGGAGTACCCGCTACATGATTCCTAATATAACCCTTTTTAATTGGTTTCATTTGATTTTAAACAGTGTTCATATTGCTAAAAAGGCCCAGGTGCTCTTTCATCATTTTGTAGATATGACAGCACTTGTACTCTATTACCAACACATCAAAATCCAGCCTAACTAGCTAGCATCTCTCATTTCTTTTTTTACTTTTTATACATTTTTATATTGTGAAATTAAGCTAAATAGCTTGGTTGGCGGCAGGGTATCTGATAACAAACTTTCATTTAGCTGAGGGACTGAAACAGAACAAGATGATACTTCCGTTGATGTATCTGTTAACGTCACGCAGCAAACAGCGGAAGTATCAGCTCGTGTCAGAACAATTGTTAAATCTCAAATAGTGGCATATTTTGTGTCGATCAGCATGTGCTTCGGGATTCATACAATTGTAAACTTGTACTATACTGCTATATTCTTAATAATATGATAATAGCAGAAAGCAAACTGGTTATAAACAAATATACTTTATTATTTGAAGACAATCTTGACACAAAAAAAATACAGGATAGAAAAAAAGGCTTTGAAAATGGGGGCCAATAAAGGAGACACAATTTATTCATACTGTATACAACAGAGGAAATTGATCAATGTTAAAATAATACAATTCCTCAGTCACACATTCTATTCTCTTTCCCCACAGGATCAGTGCTAATGTGGAATTCATCCTTCCCACAGGTGAATCACCAGCTGACACCTATCCTACCTGGCTAAAATTCCACATCGGGATTAATCGTTATGAGTTATACCCAACCCAAGATCCACTTATACCTATTCTGCTTAAGGAAATGTCTACTCAACGTATTCTTAACTCAGGTAATAAAGTCTTTACATCTGTATGTAGAATGTGTATAGTAAAGTTATGAGCAGAGGCACATACTAAGTAACCTTGAGTAGGTGAACTTTCTTTAGAAGCTGTTTATGGCCTGCCTTGACCTCTGGGTCCCCAATCGGAGGATGGAGGGTAAAACGTGTGTGAATTGTTCACACTAATATACATATATATATAATGTTTCAATAAGTCAAGTCAAAATTGTTATGTGATGCTACATACAGTATATCTTCTTTACCAATTGTAAAGAGCTGTGGAATATGATGGCACTATATATATATATATATATATATATATATATATATGTATATATATATATATATATATATATATATATATATATACATATATATATATATATATACATATATATATATATATATATATATATATATATATATATATATATATATATATAGTGACAAACCACCACTAAGACTGAAGTGGTGTCTGGGATTTTAATGTAAACACGCAGTCTTCTAGGGTATAAACGACTCAGAGCCAAGTGTGGATTAATACGCAGGTGCCTGTTTTATTTTGTACTCTCCTTAGAAGACTTACATTAACAAAATCAACAAATATTCGCTCTTCTGAGCAATTACTAAACACTTTGCTTACTACCCTTAGGCAGCTTGTCTGCTTACCAACTTAAATAAATACAGATATGTAAAAGGCAGTCTGGTAGCATTTTCCATACATTTGGTTAGGACATACTTAATGGAACTTCTAGTTTCACCAAGACTTGTTTGTTCTAATATACCCCTTTTTATTTGATTATAAAGAAAACAAGATGACTGACCCCATTTTGGTTTTGTGTGATGTATAATACGCTAAAATCTAATATACATATGTCTGGCACAAAATATCTGACAACACAGTCACCCTGTTAGTGGGATGGAGAACTGGTCAACCCTGCTCTCTCGGATACTCCACCCCATCCAAAATACACAGAATAAAGGATAGCAAACATTATACTGTGCCTGGGGCTGCATCTTCCCAATATCCAGAGCAGGAACTGTGGGTCATAAATACACAACGGTTTCACTCTGTCACAATATATATATTATATCATCAAGTAGTGTCTACATATAGATCAGATTTACTTCAAAAGCATTATTATCTATATTAGAATAGAGTTGGTTGACAGATTTCTTAAAATACTGTACCACAAATTGCATTTTCCGGTTCAGAATCCATAAAGTAACCATTACCCCTGTCAGACCTTTTTGTATCAGATAGTGTATAGGGTGAGCATATGAGTGCTCATTGTCTAATATGCTACTTATCTATTTCTACTTAGTTCAAAAACCTGGTGGGACGCAGCTCAAGCTTGTGATGTCCTTTCCCAACTTTGGCCAGGCCTTATTCAAGCCCATGAAGTAAGTATAGGAAGAATCGGAGCATATTTTATGACTGACTCACTTTCTGTCAAAGTGAAACACTATAGTCTTTCAGGTTGTAAGTGCTAGAGAATGGTCTTTACCTTCTATGGCGGTTTTGATAAAATATTTTTATGTATACCTCTTATTGTAAAGCACTTCTGAACCTACTGATGCCAGATGAATAAAACAGAATAGTAATAGTATGGTAATACATACCATATTGTTTTTCATGCAAAAAAAAACCTCTGCCATGATGCCGTTCAGACTAAAAATCAATTAATGTAGTAGAATATTTGCAATGACACTTAGAATGAAAATAAATCATTAGGTCTCAGATAATATTCACATATTCTTACAATTAAATATATTCAAATCTATTCCTTAGTTTTGATGCAACATTTATAATTTTTGTATGGCATTAGAGCATTCACTAAACCATTTCAATGTTTGCATGTGCACAATAAATATGCACCCTTTGGCTTCAGTGTGGGTTTTCATATGTCCTTTGTACATATATATATGTTACAGTATATATAAGCATGTATTACTTTTCTGTTTTCTTGTTCTTCTCAGACAGACTCGGGACCAAGAGACTCCCCCAGATTTTTTTTACTTCTCAGATTTTGAGAGACACAACGCAGAGATAGCAGCTTTTCACTTGGACAGGTACATAATTACACATATAAAAGCTTCAATGCAGCCATAGCTAGTTTTGTCTATATGGGTAAGTACACACACAGTTAATGGTTTCACCTGTACATCTCCTGATAGGCAAGTTTACAAAGGTACAAAAACAAGTCTTTGAAGCTCTGTCCTTTATCTTTTCCAACAAAGGATCCTCGGTTTCCGCAGAATCCCACCAGTGGTTGGGCGTCTGGTGAATATCACTAAAGAGATCAGAGACATCACAACAGACAAAAAGTTGGCTAAGACTTTCTATATCTCACCAGGTATGACAGACATTTCACATATTAGCAAAGATAATAGATGAGGACACAATTTTTATGAATACAATGTAAATATAACAATCTAGTTGGTAATACTTTTAAAGCTCATGGCTGTTTTTGTATCCATCATTAATATTTATATTTTGTTTAGACATTTTGGGTGATGGCAAACATGACAAGATGCCCCCAGATATATTTTCCTTTTCTCTCCAACAGCATTTCTTCCCTAGCAACATCTGCCTCACATATATTTTTGACACTATATGTCTTTTCATACCTTTTTTCCATACAATTGGCACAGAGTTTCTGCCCTCTTCCTCGGATTTCTTTTTCTCCCCCTAAATATTTGTCTAAACTCACCAATAGTGATCTGCTAGAACAGAGCAAAGGACTCTGTTACTTATTTCTTGTAGTCTCTCTCCAAGCTATACATTCCTTAGAGATGATCTGCCATTTCTACCAAAATCTGTGTTTAATTGTCTGCAGCTTGAAATAAACAGTGTGTATGCATGAAACCCCTACCTAATGTATACAACGAAAAAACTATCTTCACTTGCTTTTTTCATTTTTTGCATAATTTTTGTCATTATATTATCTCTCACCTCCTATTTAGTTGCTGATTGTTTTTGATTGTTTGGGAAGCTTTACAGAACTGCTTAAGCTCAGCCATATTCCTAGGATGTCTGGGGTGAACAGCTCTCTTAAGGTCATTTCACAGCATCTCTACAGAGTTAAGGTCTGGGCTCTGACTGGGCCATGCCAAAAGGTGGACCTTCTTTTTTGAAAGAATTCTGTAGTACATTTACTTGGATGTCGAGGGTCATTGTCCTGCTGCATCAACCAACTTCTACTGAGCTTCAGCTGGCAGACAGCCATCCTGTATGATACCTCGATGATGACATGCTGCCCAGTACTGATGCAACAAAGCAGCCCTAAATCATGATACCCCCCTCCAACATTGGTCTTAGTTTCATCAGTCCACAAAACATTTTCCCAGTAGCGTTGTGGAGTGTCAAGGTTCTCTTTGGCAAACTTCTGGCGAACAGTGATGTTAAGTTGGAGAGCAGCAGCTTTCTCGGTAGAGTCCTGCCATAGACATCATGCCTCCAATATTGTTCTTGTTGGGATGATGTTTTCATGTTGGTTGTTGGTATGAGGTGCCCTTTTTATCCCATATGTAATGCTTCCTGTTCTTCCTAAACAATTCAACCTTAGTTTCATCAGTCCACAAAACATTTTCCTAGTAGCGTTGTGGAGTGTGAAGGTTCTCTTTAGGCGAACAGTGATGTTAAGTTGGAGAGCAGCAGCTAACTCGGTAGAGTCCTGGCATGGAGATCATGCCTGTTCAATGTTTTGCATATGGTAAACTAATGAACAAAGAAGTTAATTAGTTTCAATGATTCCTTCAAGCCTTTAGCTGTTGTTCTTATTTGCCTCATTGAGCATTCTGCATTGTGCCCTTGGAGTCCTTTTTACTGTGTGTCCAATTCTAAGGAGAGTAGCCATTGTGCTAAATTGCCTCCATTTATAAATAATTTGTCTAACTGTGGACTGATGAACATGTGAACTCTTTGAAATTACTTTGTAACCCTCTCCAGCTTTATGCAAATCAACAATTCTTGATTGTACCGTAGGTCTCTTGACCTTGAGTTTGCTTCTCGAGAATAGCAAAGTCAAAATGCTTTTGTGGTTTTTTTTTAACACAAAGTAGCTCTAAAATACAACTGAAATCCTGTTTTATTCATTCATCGGACTCCAGGTTTGCTAACTCCTGACTCCGTTTAACTTTTGTTAAAGTAAGTATTCTAGGGGTTCACAAATATTTTCCAACCCACACTGTTGAATGATGTATTAAATATGGACATGAACAATGATTTATGTGTTATCAGTTAAAACATGTTGTGTTTGTTC
The DNA here is from genome assembly GCF_027358695.1 of Spea bombifrons. NCBI lineage: Eukaryota > Metazoa > Chordata > Amphibia > Anura > Pelobatidae > Spea > Spea bombifrons. The sequence continues at coordinate 22,804,088 of NC_071092.1, read as the reverse complement.
ATTATTGTAACTTAGATGAAGATCATGTCATATTTTAAGACAAATGTATACATAAATGCTCATAATGTCAATGGGTTAACTAACTTTTTCTTGCCATTGTATAGGTTTTGCTTTAGGTTTTGTGTAATATGTGTTTGATTTGGTTGACAGCCCTGTTTATGATTGGCTTTGCATGTTTTCATTTTGCTGTTTGTTTATGATTTGGGTTATGTTTTGTGTTTGATTGGTTTTAGTGTTTCTTGGGTTTTATCATTATTAATGTTCTAATAAAAAAATACCCCAAACATAAAATTAAAGACTACACTTGTGCATTCGTATTCGGGCGAACATAAAAATGAACACGAAGGTTGCATTTTCGTTGTTCAGCCCGAATACCGAAGAAACAAACATGGCGACAGCAAAACGTATACGAAGACACACAACATAAAGAATATTCGTGTTCGTCTCCGTTTACAAATCTCTCTGGTCCCTTCCCCATCTAGCCTACCTTATCTACGCAGCATCACAGGGGTTAACGGGAGCGGAAATTTGTAGGTTCGCCGTCAGGAGTTAAAGGGCAGTGCAAGCGACTCTATTGGTCGCCTGCAGGGGCCTCCTCTGGCATTAACCAATTGGTTGATGTTAGAGGAGGCCCCTTCTGGTGACCAATAGTCTCTCTCTTATGGACATTTAACTCCTGAAGGCGAACCTACGCATTTCTGCGTATATAACGGGAGCAGAAATCCGCCTTTAACATCTGATGGCGGAACTTGGCCTGGTGAGACCATGGTCTCCCTGCTCCAAGAGTTAAAGGTCTGTATGAGCGACTCTATTGGTCGTTCGTATGGACCTTTAACTGTTGGAGCGTGGGAGACCAGCAGGATTTTAAAAGTCTGTACGAGCTACTCTATTGGTCGCCAGCAGGGGGCTCATCTGCCTTCCACCAATAGAGTTGCTCCTACAGACATTTGACTCCTGATGACGAACCTACGGATTTCCGCTCCCATTAACCCCTGTGATGCTGCGTAGATAACGGGAACGGAAATCCGTAGGTTCGCAGTGAGGAGTTAAGGTCCATAAGAGCAACTCTATGGTCGCCAGCAGGGAGCTTGTCTGCCATTAACCAATCAAGTGCAGGTGCCATTCATTGGTTGATGTCTGCCCTGCCAGTGACCAATAGAGTTGCTCATACGGACCTTTAAATTCCTGGCAGCAAAGCTGCTGCGTAGTGCGTACCGCGATAACCCCTTCTACAAAAACGACAAAAAACAAAGAAACAAAAACGAACACGAAGAATGTACACGAATATTCGCCCGGACCGAACACAGGATTGGGCGAATATTCGTGGAATACGAAGACTTTGTTCCCCACGAAGATGAACACGAACAGTTGGCTGGCACCCAAGTATATTAAAGATCTCTGTAGCAAGCCCTTTTCCAATTAGTTTGGATTATGCTACACTACATTGATATGGGTCAGTTAGCACAGAAAAAGAGAGAAATTCATTGGTTTGTTGGATAACCCAAACGACTTTCTATGTCTTCTGCCATCCTTCTTTTTTCTCATTTCAAATATTATTCTGCAGCCACAGAATGTTTGTTTCCATGGAGACTGTAGAAAGAGAGGTCTCTGAGTATTTCATTGAAATGCAGATTGGCGAAATCTCCAGGAATAGTGCAGGGAGGTGACATTTTTTGTGTTTTATGTTCTGATAGAATTGTTCCTCTTTGTTCATTCATTGTGTGGAAATATCCAGAGATTTAAAGTCAGGTGAGACTCGGATTCATTCTCACATCCCTAACTGTGAAAATGCAATCCTCAAATTCAATGCGCTTACAATTTTTTACGGCTTGTTCCCTTGTCCTGTTTACATTTGCCTTTTTAAATCTTTTATTTGCTTACTTTATTATCCCCCATCACCTCTGGTGTTATAATAGTGTACAATGTAGTTACAATGCTTTAAATCGGTGCTTCCATATACTTAGGCAAGTTATGTTACAGGTACATCTTGTAACCTGATTAGGCGCCCACTGTCTTATCACTAACCCTCCATACTTTGTTTTTTTCCCAGCTAACAATGTTTGCTTCTACGGTGAGTGCTCCTACTACTGTTCCACAGAGCATGCTTTGTGTGGGAACCCAGACCTTCTGGAAGGGTCATTGGCTGCCTTCTTACCAGATACAGTGCTGGCAAACAGGAAATCCTGGCGCAGCCCCTGGAGACGTTCCTATCATAAGAGTAAAAAGGCAGAGTAAGTAATAATATGATTGGGCCTGCTAATGTTTAGTGCAATTCATGTATGTCTCGTGCGATTGTTTAGGTTAATGGCTGAATTTATTAACCTGCAAACCACATTGAGCAAAAACACACCTTACCGTTTTAACTACACTTATAAATGGTGACCTCTGCCTTTTATAGATCCTGTCTGGCCAGTCTCATTGGGACTCCAGAGAATCATGCGGTGCCACAGTAACGAAAAAAAAGTTTAATTTAGATTTAGATTACACAGCTGTAAATTACGAAATTGATGTTCCTGTCTACTAGCCAAGTTTACACTATCTCTGCACAGTCCTGGCCTATGGCTTGTATGCCTCTCATTTACAGCCCTAAGCCTTCAAAGATAACTTTTGACTCTTGTACAACTATGCTATAGAGACTTGCATGCATTCCACACAGAAACAGTTAGAAGTGTAATCTTCCAGATTAACGTGTGACCCATTTTAAAATATGTATTGCTTTAATGGGCAGGGTCTTGGGCATGTGGGATGGCCATGCATATGAAAGAGGATGACCTATCTTTTATCCTGCATGCTGACAAGCTGGTCAAGCTTTATATCAACTGCCATAAATGGCTATTTATATATTGGAAAAATGTCAACCTCCCCAGCAAAAAACAGAATTCAAGAGATTACATACAGCAAAATAAAAAGGCATCAGTTAACCATTGCAATGATGATCGAAGTAAAACCTTCTTACATTAAATAAAAGCAGGGCCGGCCCTATAATGGGGCAGACTGGGGCAATTGCCCCAGGCGGCACTTTAGAAGGGGTGGCACTTTGCCGCCCCAAGCGCTTTTTTTTTTGAAGCGGAGGAGAGAGAGAGGGGCGCCGAGTGGTTTTCGCTTACCCGCTCGGCGCCCCTCTCTCTCTCCTCTGCGGCGAGTCTCCCTGTTCGGTCCCGGTGCCGGCTTGTAATGCAGAGCGCCAGAAGTGACGTCAATTTCCGGCGCTCAGCATTACAAGCCGGCACCGTGGCAGAGCAGGGAGACTCGCCGCAGGACTGTTTAAAGGTAAGTACCGGGGGGGGATCGTAGATTATGGCGTCGGCGAAGTTTAAAATGCCACCCCCCCCCGGCGTCAGCGGGGGGGGGCGGCGTTTTAAACTTCGCCCCAGGCGGCGTTAAGTCTTCGGCCGGCCCTGAATAAAAGCATAAGTCAAGCTACTAGGATGAAGTTTTAGTCACCACTACCGCTGTGGGGGAAGCACAAGATTCCCCAAAATTAGAAAACTAATGTTGCATTGCTCATGTGGCCCTAAAATATGCTATAACTAACTTAACCACAGAGGTTGAACATTACATTTATTTATATAGCGCCAACAGATTCTCTAGCCCTGTTATGATCAATGTAATAATGATCCCAGGTGTATTGTGTAAAGTATAAACCATTAAGCATGATGCATTTCCCCATGACTGTCATCATGGTAAACATGCATGGGATAATCCTATGGCTCCAGAATCTAAAAGAAGGGCTGGTTAATGTTTGAGCCTTTACAGCAGATAAAATAGGCAGATTAGATGGGGTGAATGGGTCTTTGTTATGTTTCTCTACAAAAATAATCCTCCCATAATACTGAGTACTACCCCAAAGGATACAACACCCCAGAGGGCACCTGCTCTGCAGCTCTGGCACAGGCGCTGGCTGGGGGATCAAAATATCTCCCCTCACCAGCCCTCTCTCTGTGGGGGGGTAGGTAGCCAGACACCGGTGTCTACCACGTTGCCAGCTCTCTCCAGTGTCAAACTGGACTTCCGCCACTGGAGGATCTGAGCTGGTTGGGGAGATCATAGATCTTCCTCTAACCAGACCAAATTAAAGGTAGTGCAAGATCTGTTCATACAGGGGAGAGTTATATTGTATAGAAAACATAGTAAGAAAATGGAGAGGTAAAGATAAATGGGAGAAATAAGTATGAGAAAGAGCAGAGATTAGGATAAAGGGAAAAGATAGGGGAGAAAAGAGAGATAATGAGAAAAAAGAGATATTGGGACAAAGGGGAGAGATGAAGAGAAAGGAGGGAGATAGAGATAAAGGGGAGGATGATTTTTTTCCAGAACCAAAAGGGGCAAGAAACAAATGTCTTTGTTCAAAAAGGAATGAACACAAAATTGATCAGAAATGATTAGTGGTTATGAAAAGCAGTGGCATGACAATGCTAGGGCCCCCGGTTTAAAATCAAAGTGACTGCATCTCATAACATATTATTGTCTACATGTTAAAATGGCACTTATATATGTACTGTTAAAGAACAGTTTGGTTTATGGCAGCTAATAGATTGTCATTCCCATATATATTCACAAATCTTGCATAAGATCAAAAGCCAACACCACATATTAATTATAAATAAAGATGTTGAGCCACCTGGTGGTAGTAATGAGTAAGATAGCTTACAGGTTTTGCGTTGTCTTTAGGTCCCCAGTCATGCTCTTAGCTTCTTAGTTTATAGTTCATTGTACCCCTTAATTTACACTGACAGGAACATTTAAAAAGGAAACATACTTAAGTATCAGCAGCAACGCCCCCTGCGCTGATATTCCCGCTGACATCATAGGAAACACCCCTATTTAAAGGAAAAATGGGCGGGGAGTGGAGCATGTCAAGACCCCGCTCCCATGCTCCAGAGGATTCGGGTGTTGACCCAGAGAATCAGAGAAAAGGTACTTCTCCCGGAGTTCTCAGGTCAAACCCAGAGTGTTCCCAGGTATTGCGTTAGCCTTGCCATTAAATACCTGCTCTGCCCCTCCAGTCTGGGCCTTTGCGTTGCAGTCTAAGCAGTAGAGATGTGCACGGCGAGCCAAATCGATTCAGAATTTTTAGAAAAAAGGTTCCCCCGGAGTAAGGACAGTCAAAGAGTGGCA